>NW_005187652.1:485159-533611 GCF_000239375.1 Pundamilia nyererei | reverse complement strand
AAAAAAAAAAAGCAGATGGTCTGATAGAGACAGAGCTGGGCGGGCCAAAATTCCAAATTTGCAAATAATCTGCGATTCCATTTACACCTTATATAAAAAAAAACAAACTCAAATATGTGATTTTGAGGAAAGAAGATGAGTTTTTTGAAGTTTAATCAATACCAGAAGAGGGACTTTAGTAAAAAGCTAATGCAGGGTACTCTCTTCTGAATATAATGAGCACCTCACTGCTGATTATTACTAATAATCTCATTAGGAAATCAAATATTTCATCAAGCAGGGCAATGTTAATGTTCTGAGTGCATGATAATGCACTTACCTCTAATAATGTGGTTCTCTGATTTCACACCCTCTTAAGGTCTAATATTTAATGCATTAGGTGAACTTTCATTCAAGGCCACAATTAAGAAACACTAATACTACAATGAATGTGGATCTAACTGCACCCATCTCTTCATTTCATGATATTTTTGATACCTTGGAATAAAGAGACCTCTGATATGCAGGTAGATACCCTGAAGCACAGACCTTCAAATTATTAAAAAAAAAACGTAGAAGGAAAATGTTGTTTGGGCTTAAAAATCATTCATTTCAACTCTCCTTGGGCAGTTTGTCTGTTTATTTGAAACTGCGAGAGCCAGTTACTTAGCCATAATGGCCTTTCCTGTGCCCTTGGAGACAGCAGTGGCCCTGTGATGCGTTTCCATTTAGGGTGCTGCTGTGGTCCATCCAAAAATGTCACATACATGTCAGGTTCACCTTTAGGGACAAAGCCTCCAATTATCCAGAGCTCTGAAATCCTTACTGCCTTCATCTGCTTCCTTTGAGATCTGTAGATACACACCTACACATACACACACACTCGCATACACACGCATGCGCACAAACACACACAGGCCACATTTCCATGACTTTGGAGGATATTATACATCCTCAAGTTCTAAAATGATCCATATAACTACTTACAGAGCATTTATTAGTGAGATAAAATGGATGGATTGTCAGTGAACTGAACCAGTATTCTTCTAATGTGAAAGACATGATGTAAGTGATTTTGTTGTCATTTTTATTTGTTGAGATAGTGCCTAGTTTTACAGAGAATGGAGACACAGCTACAAATAATGTGACTCGGATTAGATTCAATCCTGAGGAGCCAAAGTCAAGAAGATGCTATGAGCAAGTGACTGTAAATACTGCATAAATAAATGCAAAGCCACCTTTTTTCAGCTAAGCAGTCGTCATCGTAAAGTAGTCACTATTAAACTGGCAGCAGAATTCAGTTCTTTAAAATTTTGAATAGTTGACAGCTCTACACAACAGGGCGACCTTTAGATCACAGTAAATATTGTTGCAGCAGAAATATCTGCCAGACTTTTAACATCAAGAGCAACATAATGCCATGAAATCAACTGGGTATAAAATAGACCTGATTAATGGTGCAAAGAAATGCAAAAAATAAAATAAAATACAGCGAGTACAGTTTAAGAGACAAGATCAATAATAAATGAGGAGGGGTAGTTAAAACACCAACCAGAGAATGAAAGAAATGACAAAAGTCAAACAGCCTTGGTGTTTATGAATAAAACTGACAACACATTTTAATCAAATCTATCTAACTTGCAGGTTGGTCAAACATATCCTATTGCATATAGAATGTGTTCCTAAAAATGAGTAATGTTACGGGGTTTTTTCAGTATATTTAGAATTCAAATTGGAAAAGAAAAGGGTCACATGGTTGCAAATTATGACCTTACACCCCTTTGTAGTGCTTCAGTTTTCCCATTCATCAGTGACGATATGTCAAAACCACTGTTCAACAATAGCCCAAATGAATTTGTGCTGCTTCTCCTCAGATAAAAGAGGCATTGCTACAGGGAAAATGCTGAACAGCTACTGTGTAAGCCCTCCAGCATGTCATCAACTTGAAATCTAAGCACTGCTCTGCTCATCACAACATAGCACTAGATCATAATCAGACAGAGAGAGCAGAACTGCAGAGATGTGAGATGTTACACTTGACTGCACAACGTGCAGATGAGCCATATATGAACGGAGGCAGAAGACAGGGAGAGAGAGATCATAGTGCAGATTGATAGTTCCAAATCAATATTCAACTCTTAACGTGACATTATTTCTCTAAACTGTGGAACCTTCTTCTGTTTATTATATGTTTTTATACAAATATTATACAATGATACATGTCTGTGAGTTTCCATCGCTCTTTAAGTTTGATTTACATTCAGTCAGACTATATTCATCTGTTTTTAGGTGCTTTTGTTGCATTCATCGTGTTGCTGGTCTTTTCAAGGTTGACATTTGTGGATACTGCATGCATTACACTATCCCTATCTTGTGTGTACACAGCAGGTTACTTTACTGACAAATATTTTCATTATGACTAATCTGCTGGTTATGGGATCATGTTGGATCATGTTATGCATTTATGGAAAAAAGTTCTTTCCATCTACTCAGATCAAAGTTTTATCCCCCTACAAAATCTGAAAGTTATATATTAACTATGACATAAGAACCAGGGAAGCAACACATTCTTTATGTGTTTATCATCTTTACTGTGGATTTTTACAATCATACATTTATGCACATCTACCAAATTTTGCTGAGAAAAATCTGTATGTGAAGCACATGCCACCTACATTGTTTGATTTTGGAATCAACATGACTGTAAAATTAGTTCCGTAATTTTTAAATTAAAATATGACTAGTGTGAGGTCAGCCCCATAAAAATAAAGTGTGTTGTGATATATTTCAAACATAATGTGCCTCTTTAATGCCTCTACAATGGGCAGCTTTGGTTGCTTTAGTCCAGTTTCTGTCCCCATCAGGTTAACCAGGTATACCATTTCTATATCTGATTTCACAGTACTCAGGAAAAATGAATTCGACTCAACAGAGCTGGAGCACAATCCCTAAGTCTGCTGTGAAATTTTCATATGTAGGTACAGTCATATAACACTGTCACATCCCATTTAGCAATAGGAGAGCACACAAGGCTGAAAATAGTGACACTGAAGATGGTGTCTGCACAGAATATAACTCTGATTTTAATTAGAGCCAAGGGTGCTCTTATCCCAAAAGCACAATTTCATTTTGTTTTATTCACTTTTGTGTGTAAAAAAAATGAAGAAAAAGAATGAAAGAAAAATAAAGAGAAGCTTAAAGGATATTTTCTAGGACAAATAGTTTTAAAGGTTATTTTACGTCTCTCTGGACATTTGTATGAGAGTCTCCAGTATGAAGTGTTGCACAGCACCAGGACCTGACATAATTCACGCCTACTGGCTAAACAAGCTAACTGCATTCCACGATCGCTTGGCAGTACAATTTGAACAAGCTGCTAATGAGTGCAGTCAGAATGGTTAAGTGAAGGATGAACAATCCTGCTTCCTATAGATACCCAGAAGGGACCAGTCTCACCCAACTACCAGCCAAAAACCTGCCTCAGCACCACGTGGAAGCTCTTGTCGGGGATCATAGCGGCTATGAACAGGAATATGGCTCAATACAAGAGTGGAGCCCAGGCAGGAAATTCACAAGGCAAAACACCAGCTATTGATAGATTTGCTTGTGACTGTAAGCCCAGACTGACCAGTGTTCACTGTCTGAATTGACTACAGGGAAGCCTATGACTCACACATGGATTCTCTAATGCCTACAACTGTACAAGATAAACAGGACCCTAAGAGCCTTCATCAGAAATTTGATGACCATGTGATGAACAACACTAAAGGCCAACTTCAAGCCAATAACTTTACTCGCCATCAAGCGTAAGATCTACCAAGGGGATCTGTCCTCACTGCTGTTCTGCATAAGCCTGAACCTCCTTATGCTGGCTAAGGAGGTCTCATTAACTAGACTGGCCACAGGTACAGCAGAATGGACCAATCGTTAGCTACCTCCTCTATGTGGATGAAATCAAATTGGATGCCAGGAGTGAACGAGACACTGTTTCGATCTATATAGGAGCTACAGCAAAGACATCGCAATGTAATTCGGACTAAAGAAGTGTTGTCACATGGTAACAATGAGAGAGGAAGGTAGTCAGAACTTATGGGATTGCCTAACCATAATGCAACATTGCTGACATTAGGACAGTGATAAGTACCTGAGAATCTGAAAGAGGCGGCTAGGAAAGCCATGATCATCAAATACTTGTGGAGAGTGAGGCAAGTCCTGAGGAATCAGCTAAATGGGAATCAACACCTACGCCCTACTAGTCGTCAGATACCCTGCTGAGATAATCAGCTGGTCAAGGAAAGAGATAGAAGCCACAGCTGGCCAAAAAAGGGGATAGAAATCAAGACAAAGGTTTTACACCAAGCCCAGCACCCTGGGACTATATGCTAAGTGGGAAGAAAGAGGCCAAGGAGTAGTGGGTGTCAGAACCATTATCCAGGATGAAACAACAAAGATCCATGAGTTAATCAGGAAGATGGCCCCAACAGATCATGCGCTTAATGAATACCTCGGGCAACAGAAACCAGAGAAAAAAGAAGAGCAACAATAGAAACGAACGTGGAAGGACAGGCCCCTGTAAGGTATGTACCACTGGCAGATCCACAGAGGCTGAGATCTGCAGGCAAGACCCCATGTGCAGGCTGTGCAAAGAAGCCCTGACACAAAATGGGATACACCCCCTAGGGTTGTTGAGAATGACCAAGCTAAAATTCTGTTCGACCTCCAGAGCCAGACAGACAAACTGACGATGGCCAACCAACCACACATAGTTGTGGAGAACAAGCACAAGCAGTGTGTAGTGATAAATGTAGTTATACTAAGTGAAAGGAACATCAAGAACACGGGAAGCTCGAGAAATACCAAGGGCTAAAAGAGAAGCTAGAGTAGATGTGGAAGATCAAGGCACACCATTAGTGGGTTAAATAATATATTGATGAAATCTTGGAGTGTTCCACACAAAAGAGGAAATAATGTGTTTACACCCCCAAAGTACTTGCAATTAATCAATAGAACATGCTGCACTGACAATGGGAAACTATTATGCAGCCATTTGCATTTTGTTTAACGGTTGTTTAAATGTAGTTTGATTGCTCTATTTTGATTAATTGCCAATCAGCTATTTTGTTTCCAGGAAATATCTTAGACACATAAAAAAGACATCAAAAATTCATGCTATACACTTAAATAAATGCCAGACACTGAAGTCAGACATTAACCCCAACCCCCTTCCTACCTGCTCCTGCCCTCAAGTCAGCTAAAAAAATACTCTTTGTTTTTTTCAGATGGACTTCAAAATAATTAATTTTCCTTAACATGACATGATATAAAATACCTAATTCCAAATAAAATGCCCATGTCACAATTATTTAATTCCGGATTTAAAGGAAACAACTACTGCAGCAATAAATTCTCTTAATGGTACCATCTGTGAAGCCTTCAGTTTGAATCAGTCTTACTAATTAATAACTTTCTCTTTCCAAATATTATGGACATGGTGTGCTTACAAACTCTGTATAATCCATCTAAACACAACGATTTTGAATATTGATCACAGTGATTAAAAGCCCAAGTAAAAATTCTTCGAAATGTTATTCAACATTTACAAACTTCACTAAGTTTTTTCTAAAATCTCTGCGTAGCCATAGCTCAGCATTTGTTCAGTCAGCCAACTCAATTTCTTTCTGCTTTGAGAAAGAAAAAAAAAGTGGAGACAATATTTGGCATCTAGCCTGATGTTCCTACCTACTCAGCACAGTGCCGTGATAATAGACAACTCATGGCCAACTATTACTGGGAAGGCACAATCTCATGAAGTTGGATGAATAAATCTTGGGCCTGGAATTCAAATTCACCTGATATGTAGCAGCAGAGAAAAGAAGAATAGATAATTATTCACTTAAGCATATAGAATCTCAACAATTAGAGGCCTAGAAGAGATACCACTTCACACGACAGGTTATAGAGCATTGATAAGCAGTAGATGACCATCAGCACATGGATTTAAGCGTCAGGTTGACAAAGACTGTAGCTGAGCGAAGCAGCAACTCAAGAAGAGGGGCTCAGCGGTGCAGATGCAATTATGATATGAAGATTGGTAAAGGAAGCTGTCACAGAAACACATTCCTTCGAGCTGACACATTTTTCCACTGTAGCTGAATCTTGAAAATGTCCTCTGGGCTCTGTGCAGGACATGGTTGTGTTCATAAGATTCTGGCCAGTCTGAAATAAAATTTTAACTCTTAAAATTGCTCAGCAACAATGGTCATCTTAAGGCACATTGTATAGTAAGGTAAAGACCCTAGAACATTATAAAGATACACAGAAAACCAATGATCCAAAAATGGCCAATCACTTTTAGGCAGAAAAAAATAAAGAGGTCTCAATAATGAATCATTTTGTTTCATGTATTCTACATTGGAAACTTTTAGCTTTGTTAGAATCTGGAAGGAAGTCAGCTCATAGCAGACCTCGCTGTTTGTATCTATTCTTCTTGGTTTAAGAAAATGAATAAAAGAAGGATTTCAACTTCACAAAGTTGATCAAAACTGTAAATGTCTTCTAACATGCACACATCTGGGTTTTCCATTTAAGTGGAAGTATGCACAAAGTAATCAAATCCTCAGAGGCCTGTTTAGGAACAGAGCTATAGGGGTCTAACACAATAGTTTCAACATGAAGGGATGCATCGTGTGACAAAAATACCTATTGTGAAAAGGAATCTTGTTTTATAACTTCAAAGTTCAATTAATTCCTTATTTACTAATACTATAGCAAGTGCTAAGCAAATGTCTCTTCAAAGTTTTGTTTGTTTGTTTATTTATTTCTCTCTGCAGCCGACATCACCCCCTTTATTCTGCCTTGCTCTGTTTCCCCTGCTCTCGGCCCTTTTCTCTCCTTCCTCCCTGGATTTTCTTCCTCTATCTCAATCATTCAACCATCCATGGATGGAAATGAACAGGGCCAGTGAAGTGCTAACATCTGCTAACATGCGGCCTACTATTTTTCTGAAACATCATATGATATAGAGTACTTGTGATTAAACTAAATCAAATAAGGAACCAAGTAATATTTCTGCATGATTAAAAATAATTTACTTCAGATGCATAGAAGAGTCCTTTAGGATTCTCACACTACCTCCACATCTCCAGTAAATGCTGTTCAATTACATAATAATGTTAATGTTTTCAAGAGAAGCTGAACTTTATTTTACTTTGAGGACAATTAAGACACCTTTAGCACAACCAGACTTAAGGAAGATGGCCTTCATTGTTGAGGTGAAGGGAAAAGAAAAGTAAATTATTGCATGCCACTATTGCATGCCATTGCACATGCAAGGAGAACAAAAGATGAGAAGTATGTGATGCATCAAGTATCCACAGCAGCTAGGGCCTATAGCAGCATAAGCGGAGTGACCTTAGTTACCCTTGTTACGCTTTACTGTTCTTTAGTTATGCTGCTTGATCAAAAAGAAAGGTTTTAAGCCCCTCTTAAAAGTCTTGAGACACACGGTGTGTCTCAAGCCCATGCTCGGAGCTGGTTTCACAGACGAAGAGGCCGACAGCTGAAGGCTCTGCCTCCCATTGTACTTTAAGAATTATAGGAACCACAGGTCAGCCTGCATTCTGAGAGCAATGGGATGGCATAGTATGGAGTGTGTTCATTCAGGCTTTTGTGTCTGAGCAAAAGAATCCCAAATGTTGTTCTTGTTTTTACAGGGAGCCACGGAGAAGAAAATATGGAAGAAATAAATCTGATGCTGCTCTTTTGTAGTTTTCTAAAAAGGACCTAGACCTTGTGCAAGTCTAGTTTTTGAATAAAAAAGTTGCTGATAATAGAAATATTCCTCAAACCACAGCAAACAAACATCGAAAGCTTCAAAACATGCATATCAAAACTTATTCTTCAAAAATTTAGGACTGCACATAAATAACGGGCACAAAGACTGTTATTAGCAGTCTACACTGTCAGTCGTGAGACAGCAACAATGCATAAAATTGCTTCAAGACATTTCTGAAAAACAAAAACAAAACAAAACGAGTGAGCACACCGACACACTAACTACTGCCTGTGGTGTAACTCAAAGCTCATCTCAGTGAGCTGCAAAGCAAAGTCTCTGGGAAAAGCAAGCATCCTTCAAAACAATCAGTCTCAATTAAAAAAAAAAAAAAAGAATGTTGGTCGACTGGCTGCCTTTAAACAAGCTGACAACAGCCTGGAACAAAGCCTAGAACAGAGGTGTGATACATACACATCACCTGGATACGATACATTTCTTGTCACACATTTTGGAAAAGAAATGACTGTCCCACTCCTTCTTATAGTAAATATTTTATATATAATACTCATGAGACATATGTCTCATGATGTAATGATAAAAGAGACCCCTTTTCCATTTTCTAATTGCAAAATAGTATTTTTGTGATTAAAATGTATTTCTTTTAAGTATCTTAGATGAGAAAAAATAAGACTTTCAGAAGTAAATCAGAGTATGGGACCTGTAAGTCTTATGAGACTCACATAACTGGTACTCTATAAATACAATTTAACTGAATAAGTTATAAATATTCTCTCCTGATAATATAAATCAAAAGTAAGTAATGATTCAGCTCTATTGTTCATAATGTATGATAGTCATACTGACAAAATACTTCTGTGTCAGTGGAATTTCCTAATAGCTTCTAAGAAACAGCCAACCGACAAAGTAATGTGAACACATTTTTAAAGAGCAGGGACGTGACTTTAATGACAAAAGACATAAGCTAACCACTCTGGTGATTACATCACTTTTTGTTGCGATACATTTGATTATTTACTGTGCTAACTCAAGGACAAAAGGAGTACACATTAAAGAAAAACGACTTCACATCAATCCCACATGAAGTTTGTTTCATCGAGTCATTTTGTCACAGAGACGACGTAACCAATGCCTTTACCCACGCAACGTGAAGCACAAATCTAATTTTCATTGAATGACCTTTTCAACTATAAAGCAAGCCATTTCCAAAAAGGAGCAGTGAATAGTTTCTTAAACAGGCTGTGACAGCTAACAAAAGAACACGACTGCATTTAATCCTCGCAAAATCCTGCATAGTGGGTGATGTAAATGTTAACTCGTGACCCCTAATTATGTTGACATAATGGCATATTTTTAAGGGCACTGTGAGTCTGAGGAAATATGAGAACATCATATGTAGTCAGCAGTGTGGAATTTTTAATACAAATTCATCAGTGAGGATTTGAGGCCGTGTAAAAAGCAGCTATTCATATATAACTTGTAGGTGCTTTATGCCATCCATTAGAGGCAAACTGTATAAGATGTTTGTTTGTAGACCAAACTTGACAAATGGTACGTGGCTTGTTTCAGACAGTTGTTAATAAAATGTGGACATAAAATGTGTGGTTTTTTCCCATATTATTATCAGCCAGACCCATATTTGCTTTAAATGACAAATTTATTTAAGACGGAGTGATTTATCTAAGTCTGGGATGGTACGTGTTAACGGCCGCTCATAGAGCCTACCTGCCGGATCTTCTTTTCATTGATATTGCTGTTATGACTGATGAAGCCGAGCTGTTGATTACCTGGCTTCTGTAAAGGCACGGTTACTGTACTGGTGTTAGTTTATGCTTGTGCAATAAAACTTATAAAAGGCAGCAACCAGATGTCCGAGCCTGAGTACGACACAGTTTCATCAGTTAGAACACACCCTTACGGTGGGAGTTTACTAAATTAAAGGTAGTTAGCTTAGTAAAAACCGTACATAACCGTGACCGTGGCTCAGGGGTTTGGGAATTGCATCTGTAACCGGAAGGTCGCCGGTTCGATCCCTGGGCTCTCTGTCCTGGTCGTTGTGTCCCTGGGCAAGGCACTTTACCCTACTTCCCTACTGGTGTTGGCCAGAGGGGCCGATGGCGCGATATGGCAGCCTCGCTTCTGTCAGTCTGCCCCAGGACAGCTGTGGCTACAACTGTAGCTGCCTCCACCAGTGTATGAATGTGAGAGTGAATGAATAGTGGTATTGTAAAGCGCTTTGGGTGCCTTGAGAAGCGCTATATAAATCCAATCCATTATTATTATTATAAAATGTAAATGAATCTAAAAAAAAAAAAATTACAAAATTAATTTAAAAATGTGTAATTATACATTTATACATCTTCACAGGCCAGTGTTTAAAAATGGCATAATAGCTTGTAGGACCACATTTCAAAAACAAAAACTTGAAGTAGTCATTTTCTGTAAGCCTTTATCAGTCTCTTACGTCGCTGTGGATGTATTTTTGCCCACTCAGCTTTAGAACATTTCATCAATTCAGTGATGTTTGCAAGCATTAATTTTTGCAAAGTTTTCCTACAGTTCTGCATTTCAGTAAAGCAGATATCTAGGTTTTGGCCTGCACATTGCATCACCTTTATTTTTTTCTTTTTCAGTCATTTTTGTTGTAGATTTGTTGCTGTGCTTGTCCTGTTGCATGATTTGGTTTCAGGAAAGTTTTAACTGTGGCCAACATGGTCTATCTGCAAGGTGTCTGTAAAAAAAAGCCCAAATCATCACCCCACCACCGCCATGCTTGACAGTAGGTATAAGGCGTTTGTATCAAATGTGGAGCAGTGCATTATGGTCAAAAATCTCAACTTTTGTCTCATCTCTTCAAAGGGCATTGTTCAGAAGTCAACTTTGTAAACCTAAGCTGTACTGCCACATTCTTTTTAGAGACAAGAGATGTTCACCTGGCAGACCTTCTGAACAAGTCATACTTGTTTCATGTTTTTCTAATTTATTCTCTAATTATAATGACATAAACATGGAGCATACTAAATGAGGCCTATAAGGTCTGAGATATAGCATAGTCTGGTGTAGGGATGGATTTTCTGGGACATCACTTTTACTCACACTTGCTGAATATAACGCCATAGAATTTCCTCTTAATTCTATGGAAGCAGCAGGGGTACACTTAGTTTTTCACAGGAATGCAAAGAGTCCTCTGAAAAACTTTCTTCTACACATGACTGTGTCTTATTCCTAAAAAATATGGTTAATGGACCTAAAAACGGACCTTTTCTGGCTGTTGGTAGTATTTTCTGATTTATGGAGGGGTGACAAAATAGTGCTGTGACTCCAACATGTCAACAAAAAAAACAAAACAACAGAAAAACCCCAGCATTCACATTTCTTGTCTTGGGTTTGAGTCAGACTATTGTATATTAGACAAATAATACCTCCTTATCTACACATATTCAAACATTTCTGGGGACTTGTAATCCAAAAAAATACGTTGTTAACATAAATAATCAACTTGGGAAATTTCACAGTAATATGAGTTGTTAGAACAATGACCTTATTCTTGTGTGCGCTCTCTACGTGAGAGCACACATTCCTAAATTGTGTATAGAAATTATTAATTCAAAAGCCAAAATTATCAGCCCATGCGCACACATGATTTTTTTTGTTCCAACTAGTCAGCTTGGGCTCCTCAGTGATTTGAAATCACTAAAGTTCATGTGATGTGCTGCATTTGGAAATAATTGCTTGTAGTTAGGTTGTTTTTTGTTGTTGTTGTTGACTGTTTTGAGGATGTTCAGTTATTTTTGCTGACTCCTATGCAACATCTGTAATTCTCAGATAAAAGCTGACTCTAAGCCTCACTGGAACCTTCTCAGCCATCTTGCTTTGCTTATCCCCACATGCCATTCGCTTGGTTACAATAAGGAAGCGATACACAAACCTTCTCTTAAAATATAAATTTGGAGCTCTAACTTTCCAACATCCATTAAAACCAAAGCAAATGCTTCAGCAACATTCCATCCCTTCTCCATGGCTGCGTTTTATCTAATTGGATCACGTCATCAAACATTTTTAGAATTCTCTTGGGGAATTAGTGCCTAGGCCTTTCAAGTTATACTGATTTATTTTTTAGTTGGTTGGTTACATTTATTGCCAGCATCGAAAACAAATACTGAATTGTATAAGCACTGAACAGTTAGATTCCCAGGGGCTTGAGAATATTCAAAACGGTTTCAGCAGTACCTCGTATTAACAGAGATTTCGTCAAGGTTTGGCCTGTGATCCACTTATAGACTTGATCCAATTAGTTTAACAGTTTGGAATAAAGGGATCTCAGTGAAAACACAGTGAGTCACAGTCACTTCAGTCACTCCCTTGTTCTGTTCCTGCAGTTCCTCCCTGTAGCTATCTCACACAAACAATTGCTGCTCCTGCCTTCCCCTTGTCTTCTCTCTTTAAAAAATTCTCGGTTCACTTTTTTTGTTCTATTTTACACAATTCACTATGCATCATTCTCCCATTTCTCTGTTGTCATCCTGTTCTTCCTCTCTCCGGCTCTCACTTTCCATTCTTCCTTTGCTCGTCTTCCGTCCCAGACAGGACAGTGCTGTATGATGTCAGGGTAGGAGTGGAGTACTTCTGCTCCATAGCACAAGACAAGACCAAAACCCACACAATGCACATTTCAGAGTGCTGAGCATGTTGACTAGGCTAGCACTGGGCTGAGGCCCAGAGTCTTACAAATTGATCTGCCAAGCAGTTGAGGCATTGTTTCCCTCGTTTCAGTCTTCCAAACAGCACAGTGAAATGAAATCTGTATCAGACTGAGAACGGACACAATGCATGTAAACAGTTAGAAAAGAAACATCTCAAATGTTATGGCATAACTTGCACACCTTGCATCTGAGAATATTGATTTGAAATCCTTGTTTACATCAGTCATCTGGAAATAAAAAGTCAGTGTCAAATAAATAGAGATGCGGCACGTCGTTGCCAGGAAGTGACACAAGAGTGCAAGAAAAATCATGTTATTGAAATGCCAGTCACAACTGCTGCACAGGCAATAACATCTTCAGAATCAACCTCATCACTGGATTGCACCTCAAAAAACCCAGCAGACCAATGCTCCATTAGAGAGAAGGCAGTTTGTTGCGTGTTTGGGTCAGCCTCGAACAACAACTTTTAGTCTTAGCTGGTTTAAGTTCTGCTCATCTGACCACACAGAGACACCGACCTCAGGTCACATAAGACAGGAGGACATTTTCCAATCCTCTGATGTTTCAGTTAATTAACTCAGGACAGAAACCTGTTAACCACAGTCTCCACATAAAAGGTAGCCATAGCAACCAGTTTAAAGCCCTAACTTCGGGATTCTTTCATCACCTTTTTTGGTTTTTCAGAACCAGATCTAAAATATCAAAATATTTAAAGACACAGTAAGTAAATACTGACTACATTTTCGGCTTATCTACTTCTTTCTATTACAGCCCAATGCACAACATATACTCAATGAAACTGCTTTGATTTGCATGTACGTGGGACTTGAAATGCGTTTTGTTAACACTGGATATGACATTCAAGCCGGTAATCAGAGTCTAACAAGCTGAAAATGCTTGTAACTCTATTAGATCATCTAAAAATGCCCAAGTGAACCACTGCAAACATTCTATTATTTGTGCACAGATTCACAGACAGGCAATTCTCCTGTTCCAAGCCAGAATCATGCTGGAGACCTGGTGGAAATTAGATTTGTTGTGTCTTTTAAAGACAGAGTATAAAGGTTTTATGTCGTTTAGATTGGATTATTCTTGACTGCTCTGAATGCTTTAGAGTAATATAAGACTTATAACATTACTGTTAATAACTGCTTGTTAGGCTTAGATTTCATTTTAATATTTGACTGATTACTTTCAGTGACTGAACCAATGTGGCTCCCATGTCTTTCATACAGCACTTTAGTTTTTGTGCTCTTTTGAATATGATCATGTGCATCGTCCAACCATAATCTGTACCTGGCAATACAGTTAGGTCCAAAGGCTTTTTTGACATTTCTCCTCTCTGTACATAATTATGCTAAATCAAATAATCAGGATGATTGAAGTGCAACCTTTCAGCTTTGATTCAAGGCATTTAACACAAATGTTGCATTAACTGTTTTTGAATTACAGCCATTTTTATACAAAGTCCTCCTTTTTCAGAGGCTCAAAAGTAACAGGACAAAGGTTTACTGTTTACCGATGTGGCTGCACATCTTTTTCTTTTTCCCTTGGAAATCACTAAATTCTACATTTCTTCCTTTGAGATGCTCTTCAAGGCTTTTACTGCGGCTTCTTTGTGGATCTCGCTGCTTTTTTGCCTTGAGTAACTGAAAAGCATGATTGAGATCAGGTGACTGACTTGGCCATTGAAGAGTATTGCATTTCTGTTTTGTGAAACCCCGGGGTTGCTTTTGCAGTATGCATTGGACCAATATCCATTTGCACTGTAAAGCACCATCCAATCAATTGTGCAGCATCTGGCTGAATCTGAGCAGAGAGTATAGCCCTGTACCCTCCAGAATTCATCTTTCTACATCTATAAGCAGTACCATCATCAATAAATACAAGTGACCTGGTTTCATTGGCTGTCACTGCCTGCACCATGTTGAGAAATAATGAGAGATGTTTCAGATAATAAGCTGTTTCTTTCTGACTTCATACGTTTGCTTCTTTTTTAGATGTCTTCTGATTATCTAATCTGACCTTATTGTTCTTCAGTCTCAGCGTTTTGCACCTGTGCGTTTACAGTTATTTATTGAGTGTAGAATCTAAACTATTAATGCAATAATTTTTAGTTAAATACCTTGAATTAAATATCTTCTGCAGTCACATGACTGCTTTATTAAAGATCCACCCTGGTGGTGTAAAGAGGCAAAACACAAAACAAAGTGTCATTGTCCAAACCCTTGTAGACCTAATGTAAAGCATCAGAATAGTGCTGATCGGATAATTATGCAGTGTAATTATTGTACAAATGTTTAAATTCATGTCTTAATGAATACATTAGATAAATTACATTTAAACAAAGGCAGGGGCTAGATTGTAGACGGACAGCTTGATAGTCAGACAGACCTGATCTACAAAAACATGACATGAACAAGTGACACCCATTCCTGAGATCAGTTGTTATATTATTGGGCACACATTGTTTAAATAATATTTGCTCCATACATTTCTTCATCTCCTGACTTTTTTCCCCTCTCTTATAGAACATTTTTGGAAAATGTCATATTGCATAATACTGAATTTCAGAACACAATGGCCAAGTTAAAAATAGGCGGGGAGACAATAACAGTATTCTCCATTGCTGCTCTATGCAAAGATCACTACTGCAGGGTGCCAATTTTACAATAAATCAATCACGATAGTGGACAATTGTTAAAGCTTTGCATCCAGTTGGCTTTATCTGAACCAAAAATCTCCAATACTCCCCAACACTGATTACATAGTGATTTTGCACACATTTGTGCTCATTGTCACAGAGTATAAATGTTTGTTTGAGAAGTCAAAGGAGCTTGCAAAGAAAAGCGTCTGGACTTCTTTAAGTTGCTTGAAGACGTTTCACCTCTCATCCGAGAAGCTTCTTCAGTTCTAAGGTCAAATGGTGGAGAGTCCCAGATATAAACCTAGTGGGAGTGACCGCCCACAGAGGGACAAAAGGACCCCCTGATGGTCCTCTAGTCGCCTGAGCCAAGGTGTGAAACTGGGTGTGGGTCCCAATCAGCCAGAGTTTGGGTGTGTTCATTGTGAAACCTGGCCCCACCTTATCATGTGAATTCCTGAGGTCAGATGGCCCAGGATGTGAGTGGGCGTTAAGGCGTCTGGGAAGGGATCTCAAAACTGGATTATCGATGGCAGAGAGTTGGTGTCGTAAACCCCGTCTCTGTTCAAAGATGGTCGTCACAGTGGACATAGGTGGCTTCTTTCAGTCCTCTTTCAAACCATCTGTCCTCTCTGTCCAAAATGTGAACATTGGCATCCTCGAAAGAGTGTCCTTTATCCTTAAGATGCAGATGAACAGCTGAGTCTTGTCCTGTGGAGGTGGCTCTTCTGTGTTTGCCATGCGCTTGTGAAGTGGCTGTTTGGTTTCTCCAATGTAGAGGTCTGGGCATTCCTCGCTGCACTGTACAGCATACATCACATTGTTAAGTCTGTGTTTTGGCGTTTTGTCTTTCGGGTGAACCAGTTTTTGTCTGAGCGTGTTGCTGGGTCTGAAATGCACCGGGATGTCATGCTTGGAGAAAACCCTCCTGAGTTTTTCTGAGACACCAGCTACATAGGGGATGACAATGATCTCAGGCCCTTTTGTTTCAACTGTAACTAAGCATTTATAGTTGTATATTTTATAAAGCCCAGATCATTTCCTGCTGTGCACTGCAGTTCTGTTCAAATATTAGTCACACCAAAGTAAATAATGCATATAATATGGTGCATTTTCAGCCATAGATTACAAAAGTGCTTGGTATATTTACAGCAGCAGGCTGTACTAACTAAGTGAAAATAAATTTCAAGGAGACTGCTTATGACGTGTGCTGACACTAAGGAAAATACATTGTGGAATATATCTGGTTTTGTCCTTTAATCTGACCAAAATTATCCCTGCATGTGTGTTGTATATACTGTTAACATGTCAATGTTTAATCATTTTCCAGTAGTTGAAGCCATTTCAGATGCTCTAACTACACACAGTCATACACAAGATCAAATCATTTTCCTTCAATATGTCTCTACAGCTGCCGTCTATCTTGAAACCATCTTAAATGGAAGTTGCTTTTGCTACCTCTCTGTAGGCGACACAGCACATGTGTCATGGAGAGCACCAGCACCCGGAGGACACAACAGGAGCAATTACACTTAACTCTTGGCATTTGAGTGACAAGGAAACTGATTCAGAAATAACTCGTAGCACAGAGTGCTGTGAAGTACAAATATCTTTGCTTAAAGGCAGTTTTAAGGTAGCTGAGCCAAAACAACAAGCATGTTGAGTTACTATTTTACACAGAAACTCTTCTTGTTAAAGAATTTCAGTGGGCCTCAATACAACAGTCTGCTTTCTAAGACTACACAGCATGCTAACTGGATAAGATCAGACAGTTCTGCTTTAATATTGTACCAACTTTTCATTGCATGTTCTGCTGATGAGACCGTATTGTAAACAATGGATTTGAAAAATGGATTATATATAATCTCGCTCTCACCCCTGCTGCAGAGGCTGGTATGCGCAAGTTCCTCAAGCTCTGGTTCTTTACCAGAGGCCTGGGAGTTTGAGTGTTCTGTACAGTATCTTAGCTGAAGCCACTCTTCAGGTTTCTGGATTTCACCTCCTAATACTCCTATTACCACTGGGATCACTTAGGACTTTACCTGCTACATGTGCTCCAGTTGTTCCTTCAGCCCCTGTTATTTCTCATTTTTCTTGTGCTCCTTCTTCCACATCTATCAAAACTGTGTCAGTGGTCATCTTCTCCTTGCCAACCAGCGCTATGTCTGGTTGGATCAGCTACTTGTCTGTCTAGAACTTGAAGTCCGACAGGATCTTATTGCTGTTGTTCTCAACCACCTTTGGTCTCGTCTCCCATTGGGACTTGGGGACTTCTGGTCCATATGCAGCACAGATATTTCTGTACATTACCCCTACAACTATGTTGTGTGTCTCAGTGTATGCAGTCCCTGCTTGCATTTTACATTCTGCTACTATGTGCTGGATAATTTCCAGGGAACCTCTGCACAGTCTGAAACTTGGGTCCTGTCAGCTGTGGTGATCTGGTACTTAGGGGCTGTTCTTGTGCTGCCCCAGAGTCTCTGTGCTGTCCTTTAAGCTTGCCTTTTCTAGCCACTGATAGGATTTCTTGATATTAGCTACTTCCTCTATCTGTTGATGGGGCCCCATGTAAGGGTTGGTTGTCCATGATTAGTCTCTCATCTTCCTGTTCAAAATCACAATCTGTCTTCAGCTGCCTGAGGCATTTTTGAGGCAGCTTATCCCAGGAGGATATCTTTTATCATAATGTATTTACAGAAGCTCCAGATCTGGGATTTTGGATTTTTGGACTATCGCTAATTTTCATTCCCTCTCTTTCTGCTGATCATAGAACCTCAGGGTGTTGGACTCTGGGTGAAGGTCTTTGTACACCATGAGGAGTTTTTGTGTCATAACATCAGTGGCATCTATCTCCTCCTGCGGCCAGCTTCTTATTCCAGCTGGGTGGCTGCTGACGGCTAGGGCATACGTATTGATACCTTGGATCTTCCTACTGTTCAGCCAGCTTCTCAGCACCTGCTTTAATTTCTGGGGGTATTTGACTGTGGCAGACCTTCACAAATTTTTGTGTTCCTGTTGATTTGCAGGATACCCAGGCAGTACTAGTTGTTCCTTATATCTGCTATTCTGCCTTCTGGTAGCACCACCCATTCATTCATTCTCACCATACCTCTCTTTACAATCATTCAGCTACACTTATCCAGCTGAAGTGACATCCCAATTTTCTGATCCTGGTGAGGTGGAGCTGTGAGTCAATGTTTTGCTCAATCCAGAAATACAGGTTGATGGCATCCATGTACCAGAGGTGGCTGATGGTCACTCCTGTATCGGTATCGTTATCCACTATTAGTGTTGGACTGTCTTAGAAGGGTTGTTTATTTGTGTTTAAGGGTTATTTGTGCTACCATGGATCATGGAGCGCTGTCAGCTTCTTCACCCAGTAATAATGGATTATTTCTGCCATCTTTCAGTATTGCTTAGTTTCAGTTCTTGGTGTGTCTGTCCTTTTGCTGTGCATCCCTTTGTAGCTGAGAGTATACCCTGGATGGATCTGAAAGTACCGGGACATTTATCCTCTTGGCCTCTGCTTCTCTTGTACATCTAGTCTAGTGACCAGACGTATGAGTCATTGTTTGGCAGTTTCTAAAGCCTCAGTAGTAGACATCTGAGTGTATTTGTTTTTCATCCAGGATCTCTATCTCTCATGCTACTCTTCTGCATCTCACTTAACTGACTAACGTCCTTCCGGGTTTTACTGATTTTGGCTTCAGGCTTTCTTCTTCACAGGGGGCTTCCTCTGCCTGAATCCTTAATCTTATACTCAAGGGCTTCTGGGATTACTGTTAGAGTGGTATTTATGAGCTCACTGGTTTCAGTGATACTGGTATTGGGGATTGTGCATTGCTTCTGAAGGGACTGTCAGTGAGTGCAGAGTCCTGCACTTGTTTGGGTGGCTACCTTGAGTCTGACCACAATCTGCATTTGTCATTGCAGGTAGTTGGTCATTGTGTAATTCAGTTCCACTGCGCTCTTCTTCCAGGGTTGGCTCATTATTTCAGAACTTCTTGCTGTTGTTGCCACTGTACTGTATCACAGTTTTATCTTGACATTACTGCACTGAACTATCCGATATCGAACAAAATTAGAAGCAGCCCCCTTCTCTGGTGGCAGCACACAGAAGCAAATACAGTAAAAACTTTAAATTATGAATAACAATAAAAACAACTCTAAAAATACCAAAGTATACAAATATACAAAGTTTGCTTTGTACTATTGCACTCAGTACTTGAAGGTAAAGACTTGTTAACATACTTGACGGGCAACAATCACAATCAACACGCAAAATTATAATTTCCTTGTCTTTTTAAAGTTTTTAAAACATGTTTAATATCATAATTATGTGAACTGGTACTCTAAGCACTACAGTATTTACACAAAAGTCAACATACATACACGCAGACATGCTAGTATACATAATTTGGCCTGAAGTCACAATAAGCCATTGTGTTTCCACAACACAGTTACACATTTTTTGTTTGTCCCAGCTGTTCTGGTGTCAGTTTTATTCCCTGCTTCCCTTTGTGTGTGTATGTCTCTTTTTCAGATGCTGACATTTCCCACCTGTCCACCAGCCACCCCCATTGTGTTTTCTCTTGTGCCTGACTTCCCGCACAGCTGGTACCCCTCTCCTCTGCTGTGTCTCAATCACTTATTATATGCTAATCCTAAATGTGTTTAGATTAGGTAGTGGTTAGCATGGGATAAAATAGTGGAAAAACAGAAGGATGTTAAGCTCTCTGCCAAAGAGTAACGAGTGTGTATTTGTGACCATGTTGCGTTTAGTAGTACAATTGAGAAATGGAGTAAGAGTTCTTATCTTTTTTTTTTTTATTGCATAAAAATCTGTCATTTGTTTATATTCCTGAATTTTATTTTTGATTCAGAGGAGGCTCAGGTGTATGGTGTTTCATAAATAAAAGCGAGCAATAGAGCAAGGCTACAATATCAAAGTGCTCAAAACAATAATCATCAAAGGAATCTTGACTCATGATAGTAAAAATCTGTATTGCATATCCTGAATACCACAGCATCGCTCAGCATTGTTGCAATACAGAAGCATCCGCTCATGGTCACATTTTTTGCCCTTTTCCAAATGAATGCTTCCTTGAAGAAAATATAACATGACATTGACTTACATTTACTCCAATAGCCACCACAGTGACTGCATTCAAAGCCAGCAGAGAACCTGAGTTACAATAGGTTAAAACATTTGCAGGAAATATGTGATAGCATCATCAAGAAGAATGTTTCATGTTTACATGGTGGGTGATTGTTCAGTTATGGCAAAATGCAAATATTCAATATTTGTTTTCACTCTTTCATTTACTGTTAGAAGATAATGTTTGGTGGGTAATGTAGCCGGTCTGCCATTAAGTTGTAATGTTATCAAGCTGCTCGAAGCAGTTAATGTTTTGTTTGTTTTTTTTAAACAATTTAGGCTGTCAGTTTAATAGACTCGTTCATATGAATTTTCTTGTAACAACCTCTTGCATCAGAGTCATATACAGCAAATATGTTGCTACTTTCTGGTTTCCTGTACCTCTGTCCAGAAGGTGATATTTTAGGTAATGCTTGCAAGCGTATCTGTCATTCTGGGGGGTCATGTTAACAATCCATAATCTGGGTTACGTCCGCCACGGTCTTCGAGGTGACCTTAACATGATTACTTGGTTGACAAGTAACAAAAAAACTTTTAAGCTATGATTCTTACAATTATAAATATTACCAATATATAGAAATTCCCTTCTAACAATTTGAAATAGCATGTCACATTTGATCTTTGACCTCTCCTTCAAGGTCATTAGGTTGATATGAAGGTCAAAGTGATTATAGTGCAATATAGAACTATTTCAATCTATGTTTCTATTGACATTTATGTTTGTAATGACAACATTTAGGGCATCTAGGGAATGTTATATGGGGATTCTAAGGTTCACGTTACTTTGGACCCCTGACCTCTTCAACGTCATATAACCTTTCATTAAGTCATTTCATTTGCATCCAATGTTTCACATCTGCCTTTCTTTCAAGTTAACCTCAAAATGCATTCTATCTTCAAGGAAAGTATTCCCAAGAGAAATTCAACGAGCTGCTAAGTTTATTCTAAATATACTGTAGTGTTGTTTAATGAGCTCAAGTTGTTCATGTTCAGGTACTTATAGTAAATACTTATTATTCATAAACATCCTGTCAAGCTACTGGATTTTTACAGTAAATTATTTAAAGTATGTACAAAAAGAACAAACAAAACAATACTATTAAATAGGGCTGCACGATTTTGCATAAAATGAGAATCACGATTTTTTGGCTTAGAATTGAGATCACGATTCTCTCACGATTCTCTTTTCCAGTATAAATATTTATTGCACTTATTAACTGCACATCAACTTCGTAACAGTTGAGACTGAACATAAAAACAATAAATAAACATATAAACAACAAATGTCTCACGTTTTGTCGTTGCCGCAAAATGTTGTACTGCTTGAAATTCCGTCTCCACCGTTGCTCGACGCTGCGTGTATAGAGCAGGTAGTGCAACAATAGAAAAATAGTTGCGGGACGGCACTGTGTAGCGTTTGTCTAGGGTGTTGATCATTTTCCTAAATCCTTCATTTTGCACAGTGTTGATGGGAGCCATATCTTTGGTCAGGTGATAAGTGATAGCCTCCGTAATTTCTTTGTGCCTGCTGGAGTTCGACGGGTATAGGGAAGCGCTGTACAAGGTTCCCGTTATTGATGTTTGGGTGGTTGACCGGGACGGATTTTCTCCTGTCACTTTCGTCATCCCTGACGTTGTTTTTTCCCTGCTAATTTTAGCATCACACGGCACAGCTTCTGTATCACGTGGCATGAGGCTCCGCCCTTGTCATTTGTTGAGGAGGAAGAGTGAGCGCTTGTTTTCATGCAGATTACATCCCGGATCAAAATGCGGTACAATCGTCGTCGTCTTTTTTTTTTTTTTTAATCGTTGTCATTTGGAAATGAGATCGCACATAAGTATGAATCGAGATCGCGATTTTCTAAAGATTAATCGTGCAGCCCTACTATTAAAAGTGAATATTGGTGGAAGAGTGAGCTTGGCAGAGGTTTGCACTCTCAAAGTGGTTCTTGTTTGATATGAAATAAGGAGGGTCAAGCCTCATCTGGCCATAAAACTGCCTGCCAGTCAACTGTCCAATTTTGTCTGAGCCTCTGAAAATGGGGTATTAAGTATTGAATTTCTGTAATTCCTAATCACCTTATGCAATGCTCTTGCCAAAACCCTTAAATAAAGCTAAAATTCTGCACTTCAGTCACATGTTGAGTGTTTTCTTTAATAACCACTGTGGTGGTGTACAGAGGCAAAATCACTAAAAATGTGTAAATATTCAGAAACCTATGGACGAGACTGTAGCTACTTACCAACAAGCTAGCTATGAAGATGATAAAGCCACCTCATACAAGTATTCAAATGCCTCCCTGGGCAATGGCAAATGGCACAGAATGGCACAACACCAACGTTTGCTATCAACATTTTGGTAAAGGTGTTTACAGTACATCCTTTTACTGTCACATTTGCAATACTGTATTGCATTCTATCTGTAAAAGCTGCATTTCTCTATGTTGTTATGAGTGGATGGGGTTGAAAATAGGATCCAAAATAAAGAACAGCAGGCAGACAGCCAGAATGAATAAACAAAAGTAAACTTTAATAAAAACTTACTTGGGAAGTTATAAAAGGAGATGGCAGGAAAAACAACCATAAGTCCAAAAGAAAGAAAGAAGTAGTAATCTGATGAATAAAGAGCATAAGTCCGAAAGGTTAACCAAACACTCCAGCAGAGAGTAAAGAGACTATGAGACGCAATAGCATGTCGAGATGAGCTGACAAATGAAAAAGGATAAAGTTTAGAGTATATACACAGATAAAAAGGTTAACGACGGATAAAAAGGTTAACCACAGATAAAAAGGTTAACGACAGAACAAAATTTGAGCAAAAAGAAGCAAAAATAATAAACCAAAGTAAAACAAAGTGCCAACAAAGAGTGAGACCTCACACACAGAAAAACAGTGTTTTCTGTTTTGAATTTATAGGTGCCAACATCCCCTGAATTGGATAAGTAGTTAGGAAAATGAATGGATGGATGTATTGCAAAATTCTTGGACATGGTAATAAATCTACAATGAATGAAAACTGAATAATTTATAATGAACTACATGTCTAAATTATCTCGGATAAAGATCATTTACACCCATGTTGAAAGTAAGCTGTACTGAGATGTTTTGCACAGCAGAATTTTGTTCACTTCCTGGTATGCACACAGATTTACGACAGAGACATGGGGAACATGGGGAGATACAGTATCTCCAGAGCTGGGATGCAGTTCATCACGTCGCAGAGAGCCTAGAGAGCCTGATAATGGGGAGATGTATGGGTCTGTATATGTGGGAAGTTTTGTGTCTGTGTGTAAGAATGAGAGAAGATGAGGCAGAACTAAAACGTCGCACATGGTGTTCTGATGAACTGTGGGAATAACAATGGAAGAATTATATTTGTGACCGTGATGCCGTGTCTGGCTCTGCTCACAGTTAAGTCTGATTAACCCCTGTTACTTTCTTTTCTCTCTCTTTCTTTGTCTTTTTTTGATCTTGAGATCGAAGCGCAGACCCTTCATGATTTGCGGGTCCTCTGCAATCTTAAATAATAACAGCCCTCTGAAACGATGGCAGATCGGTTACAATCAGTTTGTCACTTTTATTGTTAAAGATTGAACATCAAATTTAGACCATTCCTGCAGAAAGTTGGTTAAATGGAGCTGTTTTTACTTTTGTTATTGTAGCTTGGTATGGTACTTTACTAAGTGTAGAATGTCTGCAACTAAGAAAATTATAACATTGATTTGTTTTTTCTTTTCTCTTTTTTTTTTTTTTGGCTGGCTGTTTGTTTGGTTGGTTACCTCAGTGCTCTTTGGCATTTGTCCTGCTTTGCCTGTGTCACAGCAATAGTGAGATTAAACCTATCCAAACAGTGACTAAACGCAAAACTAAACCAGGAACAACAAACGCAAACAGTGCGAGGAAAAAACAACAGAAAAGATCACAGCCATGCAAATTACCCCGCAGTCGCTCCATCTGCCTTCATATGTGTGCTTAAATCAAGTATTTTAAACATGAGTTCTAATTATACAGCAAACACCGGAATAATGTTCATAGATGCACTCGAGGAAGAGCAATGTAGCTTCTCTTGTTATTATTTTACCGCATGTGACGACAGTAACTAAAGCTAATCAGGTAATGTTTCGAGTCATTCTCGTACCCTTTAGTGCTTTGACTGTTTGATCTTGTCACCCCATTGTTGTTTGCCAGAGTCCTTGATCTCATCATTATTAGTGCCTGCATGCAAATCACACGCAACCCACTTCCTCTTGTGTGGTGGGGGTGGCCGTCTGTACAAATGTGATAACTTCCGGTTGGTGGGTCTTACATACATAATAGTTTAATTTTTTTTATGTGTTCCAGTGCTGTTCCCTCACTGGCGTATGCACACTGCGAGGGATACGCCAACTTTTGTTCTTCAATTGCAGGCAAAAGCGACAAGCATTTCTCAGGCTGCATTCAGGAGAGCCTTTGGAAGGGGACAGCCTTGTCATATCTGGTAAAGAAACACAGACTTCAAAGGATGCATCCCTGAATGGGGCCACAGACAGCATGTGTACGAGAGCATCAGTGCACAGTGACGCACGCGGTGTAGACATTATTAATTGGGTTACATCATAAAACGTACAACACGAACACGTCTTCACGCATTATATGTTGTGGCTTTATTACTAAGGTCTTTACATGAATGGGCTTTGTCACTGATCATTTGTTTATAAAGCCATCGAGGGATGGAGCCCATTTTCTTTATGTGTTTATATTACTCATAAATATGGAGGACAATAAAGTCTGAGATCCCATGACTAATTTCAACTGACTGGGCTGAACGCTTGGACAGACTGTTTGGAAAGACTATCTGTGGAGTACCCTGCGGAGACATTTCAACCTTATGTAACTACTTCTAAGTTCAACATATTTATGACCAGGAAGATGAGTCTACTGGAAACTGTTTGTATTCCACTGGTAATCTTTTTAAATGTTCTCTCTGTTCTCGCTTCCCCCCCCCCCACACACACACACTTTTTTGTGTGTGTGTATTTGTGATCATTAGTTGGTTACAGTGCAATATTATTTCTTGTCTTCTCACTGCAAACTAAATTACGAGTTGCTGTTTTCTCAGCTGGGTGCCTGGGACAACAACAAAAAAAGAATCCCCTTTTCTAATCTGGATATGCCTGAGTGAATAACAATAGCTTTCTGACTGCCCTCTGGTGTCAACTTCAGTAGGAGGAGGGTGTCTTTTCTTTGAGGGGATTCAGTCTTCCAAATTGGTTGTTGAACATGAGTAACAATAACCAAAATTTTAATATTATTTGCTCACAAGAGTACAAAAAAGAAATAAAAATTAAAAGAAATTATGCAACATGACTGCATTAGGTGATGTGGAGTTGGAGTGTCCTCTGTTGATCATGTTGAATTCAGGTTGTTATTTACATTCAAAAATGCAAGTAGATGTTATATTTTTTTAATGCAGCAAAATCTTTTGTCTTTTTCGCTTAAAAAATGATTTTGCTGACTAATTGATAATCCAGATCTCATTACTTTTGCAATGACTAAGCATCTCTAAGTGTTGCCATTTTTGCTTTTAAATAGAAATTCAATATTTTATTTCCTCCGTACAATAAAATGCACATTGGAATGATGACATTTAGAATAATTGCCCTTTTTTATTATGAACAAAATCTCAAATGTAGCAGTGGCATCTAACAGCAAGACCCAGTTAGAATTGTTTTAATATCTACCTGTCAACAGATCCTGTCATCACGTGGATGCCACTGGACTCCTATTAAAATCTGCAGTGGGGGACTTGTTTCTTCCTCCTTGCACTTTCTTAGTCAAGGTCACAGCTAAAAATGAATGAGTAACAGGCTAACTTTGTCAAACTAAGCTCCATGTATAAGAGTTTTCAATTAGCCTAACACCAGTGTTATTTTAGCTCATGTAAAGCAAGTAACATCCACATGTTCATAGAAATTTTAAGCTGCAGTAGATCGTATTATTCCAGTTTAAGAAGGTGATAATAGTAATACGATCTCTCTTGTCAGTTGTTAAAAGCTATTTCATATTTTGTGCACTCTGGTCTGAGTGGATGAAAGAAAGAGATAAGAAGAGGATATCAAAAGGTGAAAAACCTAATAAAAACACACACTGGTGCACACAGTGCAGCGATGTTTAGTAGTTTCAATGGTGGTGTGGGGAACAGGTGTGCAGAGGAGAGCTCTGTATAGCTCCCAAACACCAATGACTTTCACACAATGACTGCTAATGTTAAACTTCAAACTGGCAGTTTAATGATGGAAAATGACTGAGGCTGAATGCCTCTTCAAACAATGGAAGGAAATTCTATGCACTTCTTAACACATTAATTCAGCCAATCAAGTGGTTTCTTTGCAGAAAAGGGGTTGGAGACACGTTTCGCACACACTGCTCATTACACATTTGTTCCAGTAGGCGTCTGTGTGTATGTGTAATAAAACAGGTTACTGAGGTCACATCCTAACCTGCCAATATAGCAGTCGCATCATATACTGACAATATGAAATGATTAGCGCTGAATGAGACCTCTGGCCTTTATATGATACTGAATGCTCACCCGCTGTCGATAGAGACATTTAGGGAATCTGCAAAAAAGAAGAAGCCATCACATACCCATCTATCTATTCTGCGGCTTATCCAATTCAAGGTCGTTGGGCGGCTGGAAGCTATCCCAGGCAAAAAAAACAAGGTACACCCTGGACAGGTCACAGAGCTAACTCAAAGAGACAGACAACCATTTGCATTCACACTAACACCTATGGCCAGTTTAGAGTTTAGGATCACCAACCTAACCCCACTCAGTGCATGTCTTTGGAGTATGGAAAGAAGGCAGAGAGAACCCACGTAAATATGGCGGAGAACATGCGAACTCCGGCCAGATGATGGATTCAAACCCAGGAACTTCTCGCTGTGAGGCAACAGTGCTAACCTGCCCTAGCTTCCTACCCTCAACCCAACTGGTCACAAATCACTGCCCCTCCCCTCCCCTGGTTTTGCTGGAAGTTCTCTTATGTCAAAAGGGAATTTTTCCTTCCCAGTGTCACCAAGTGCATGCTCACAGATGATTCTATGATTGCTGGGGTTTTCTTAGTATTATTGTAGGGTATTTACCTTACAATATAAAGTGCCTTGAAGCGACTGTTGAATTGAACGAAATATAAACAACAACTTTAGTTGCTGTCTAATAATTTAATATCGATATGAAAAGACCTTTGAATGAAACGGGTTCCTTTTAATTTATATCGTGTGGTCACCCTTTTGTTTACACATTTGTTCAGTCTCTGCTACTTAAAGTGATTTATTATGCAGAAGTGAAACTCCATTAACATGTAAACTTAAGGTGCGAGGTGTCCTGGTGTGCTTTGTTAAGAAGTTCTGGCCCAGCTGGACACGCGCGCATAAATGAACAGTGGCAGTTTCATTAACGTCGTTATAAAGCCAACTCTACTTTTAATAGAAATGCGTGTCACTGTTTTGCAGAGATGGTTTAATCCAAAGCTCGTCGCGCGACTGTGATGGAGTTCGCCAGGTTCAGATTGTTTTAAGCAGTTCTGCATTACAGTAAATAGTCTGAACAGCTGGCGGCTCGCAGCGCACCGCCTGGCGACAGCTCTCCAAGCTGATAAGTGCCCTGAAAGTAGCAAGGGAGGGGGGGTGTTCCATTGAAGGCTGGGACTCGCCATATCCTCGACAACCCGGAGAGCTGTAAAGTTAAATTAAAGAAACCCCGCTGGTGATCTGGAGCATTAATAACTTAGTTTATGTTACAGTTTTATGTGCCTTGGTGCGATCGGGCGCGCAACAGAAGGTGAGCGCACATGGGCGAACATTTGTCCGTTTGAGTCAGTGACCGAAAAAAATAACTGTGAAAAAAAAAGTTAAGCCGGCGACAGAAGACTAACGGGAGGCTATAATGTCTAATTCTTCCGACCCTCGTCAGGAGAACACACGGAGGGGTTCTGGTTTGGCACGTGGAAAAAGACCACCGGATCTGGAGCTGTCAGAAATTACTTTTAGTGAGCCCGAAACAGGGACACCTGTGGGCAACAACACGTTTTGTGAAAGGGACAAAATGCCAGAGGACGGGTGTACCCCCAACGCTATACCTCCCGTTCACCTCCACCCTTATTTTTCTCATCCCCGGATGTCTGTGCGGATGTCGGTGTACAGCACCGGGGTTCGTCCAGTCCTCACCCGAACCTACATCCAAGGGCGCGTGTATAATTTTCTGGAAAGGCCGTCTGGCTGGAAATGCTTCGTGTATCACTTCACAGTGTGAGTGTTTTTATTTTCCTAATCACCCAGATCCACTGGGTATTCAAGGGCATAATTGCAACTCTAAGATCCTAATTAAACAGGGAGTTAATTGCTCATGTAGAGCCTTGGAAGTCCTCACTACAAAGAACTGTTAATCCTATGAATTTTATAAAGATGCTACACAGATATCGCAGCACAACCGGAGGTCCCTTTAGGAACATTATATGGATATTTTAGTCTTACCGTGGCAGATTTTTAAAAAATGCATGTAATTCATCACAGACAAGAGAGTCTTGGACAAAACAAGCCTTCACAGGAGGAGTATAGGAATATTATACAGATCTTTCATTTGGGATACTATTTTCCTCAGCACCAGTGGGCATTTAATTTTGCAGAACAGTTTGTGTGCAGCAAAGAGGTGTTTTGTATTCAGCAAGCCTCTGACAAGAGAACTTTAAAAACCAATTCAGCCCAGCAGGAAATGTTTCAGTGTTTTCCCTTCCTGACAGCATGATCGGTATGAAGGACTACCTTTTATAAAAACATAAAAGTGGGGTTTATCAAGTGTGGCTCAGGTTATATGGGATAAAGTACTACTGTTATGAAAATTAGAAAACTGATACTTTGTCTTTCTTGGCAAATGAAATGTTGTTACTGAGGATAAATACTGTACACCACTGATATCATGCTAGCTTTGTGTTTCTTTTGTTATTTTTCTAAGTGTAACCCATGTCCAGTAAACTCACAGTCTGATATATCCAAGATGGAGAGTTCAGGCCCAGGTTTAGGAATGTGGGATATGATCTCCGAGCACAACCCCACCGTGTGCTGTCTGTCCCCACTTGCTGGCACTGATAGCAGGCAGCTAAACTTGGCAGCATGTGTGCTTCAGAGGAGGTAGTGGCCCTGTCTGGCAGTGCCACCCGGTGACCCTGTGGTGTCGGAGGTGATGCAGGGGAACTCGGCCTGTCAGAGCGGCTTACTCTCAGTGGCTCAAAGGGAGCAAAGGCAAACACAGTGCAACTCAAACATGTTAAAACATTTCTGAGAATGAGTTGACACTGTAAAGTTAGTACTGTACAATTATAGGAAAATCTTGCAATGATGTCTCAAGAAGGCAAAATCACAGGGGTTTGATGACATTAGGTTACATGTGCAGGTGATCATTTTGGAAAACTGGGTTGCGAGGTTTCCGCTCTCCTGACATTTTTTTTTTCAAATTGAGAAATTCTTATTTGTTGGGTTTTTTTGTTGTTGTTGTCTGGGTTTTCTTTTTGCATGTAAAAGAAAAGATGTAAAAGTAAATGCAGGGCATCATAATACTCTGGGGATCACTGCGAGAGTCACACTGTACTTTGTATTCTGAAATTTGTACTAAATATAGTGATGTGCAAGCAGAATAATCACTTTCACCTTTCTAACTGTGTCCCTGTTAGCAGTGTACATGGTCAAAGGTAAACAAAGGAGAAACTGCCACGATTGGGAGATGGAGGGAGTCTTTTTTTCAGGACATAAAGGCAATTCGATGGCATCCTTTAATGGCAAAAATATTCTCAGTGCCGCACATACAGATTCAGCTTTTTGAAAAATGGAGAACATTTGAAGATATTCAAAACGATTAGATTAGATTAGATCATTAGGTTTAATATGGTGGCGTATTGTTGTGCATTTAAGACAGAGCTTTATTGCTACTATGAGAGCAGCAGGTGCTTGCTGTAAGTATAGTGTGTAACCATGCAGCAGGTTTTTAGTGTCAGCTTAGTACCTTGTTTTGCAAATGTTTGAGTGGGAGAAAGGCAGTTAGGAACAAGTACCACCTTATCACTGACCCAGAACTCAAACACCAGAGTGACCCAAAGCCTTATCAGAAGCGCATGTGTGTGTGTGTGTGTGTGTGTGTGCGTGCGCGCAGGTGAATGCATATGTAAGTCAGTTTAGTGATATAGCATGCTTTAAGGGTCTGAGGAATGTTTCATTATGTTTTTAAAAAGAAAGGGCCCATGCATTTCCTTTGAAGTGATCATAAAATATACTTAGCTATTGGAAAGAAAGCCTCGCTCCACATATTGCTTTTCTTGTAGCACCACATTTAAAACGAGTCCTGAGTGCCACAGTAAACTCAGCATTGTGTTATGAAGCCATTCCACATGCTGGTGATGGATCAATCAACTGGGAAATGAAGAGAAAAATCAAATGAAAAGTGTTTGTTTTTTCAGACTAACTATCAGAGGATGTTCAGTCAAAGACAACTTTAATAAGAAGATTTAATAAGAAGAGACATCAAGTTATTCTTTTCAATTAAGCAACTTTTTTTCCCTCCAGTTTAGATGGAGCTAAGATCTAAGTTACCCAGTGAAGCACATACACAAGACTACCCATCATCTAGGAGCTGGTATCTCTGAACTATTAACCCTAACCCGATATCGGCCAAAGTTTTGGCTGAGTTTTCTTTATAGTTTTCTTTTTCTTCTGATTGATTTATCTCTGTTTTATTGTGGGGGGTTTCATGGTACGTGACAGCTGAATGAAAGAGCTAGTTATATGGTCAGCAGCATTGCTACTCTTATCCTTTCCCCCACTTTGTCTCTACACTCGCTGCACAACAGACTGCAAGTGAATCTGTCCATCAATAATAGATAGGAGCAAAGCTTTGAGCTTTTGTTTAGAGTTCAGCGGTGCCTATGTAGCTTAGCCGATGTATTATTTTGTCCGTTGCTACACCAAGCCCACGGGTGCCAGACAGCAACACAGAGCCTGTATTATCTATAGGCCTGGAGGTCAAGGAAGTGAAATATGATGGTGCAGTTATAGTGGAGAGGGACTGACAAGTTAGATAGTCTCCGATGAATATAAAGAAAGCAGAAGTGTATGCTCAGCATACCGAGTGTGTATGTTTACAGGGATTTCAAACGCTCTGAAATAATTTAAGCGGCGCTTCACTGACAAATTACAACCATTAGCATAACAGAGTGTATGGTTTGGAAAGTTTGATGTTCAGCTGTGTTTCTTTTGATCTTCTCTTTAACTGCCTCTGTCACAGATTAGCATAAAGTCTGACAAATTACACTATGTTCTTACCGGTGAACATTTTGACCTTTTTTGTGTAATGTGGCTCGCTCTTCCTCGATGTATTTACTTCCATTTTTACAGGCAGCAGTCTGAAGATGTCATTTTGAAGAGTCAGCTTACTGTGCTGCATTATCTACTTGTTCGGTCCTTTCACACAAGACAAGCTGCTTTAGCTGTGTTATGCACCAGCCCTGAGCAGGTTTCTCCTCAGTCTTTTATCTGTGTTGATGTGTGGCGTGCACATTCATGCCTGTGTGTGCGTGTGTGTCTGTGTCTGTGTTTAAGCTAAACACAGACACACACAGAGGGGGTTATTTCGATTCCTGGCCAGTCTTCAATGAACTGAAGCTGTAGCGTGTGGCGATAAGGGTTTTCGTGGTGCAAACACTGACTGGAAACTGTAACTCTCCACATGTAAAGTTTCCATACAGGAGTGTTTTCACGTTGGAACAAGACAATGAATATTTAGGGCTGTGGTGGCTTTGGAGGTGATGGGGTGAGTTCATGTAGCTTCAGCTTTCACTCGCCACTAAAGCTGCAGTGTCCCTGATATGAGTCTGGATTGTACTTAGTGCCAATTTTGGCACCTAAAGTAGATTAGACTAATAAAATTGGGGTTTTTTTTTTCTTTTCCTTTTCTTTCTTTTTTTGTTGGTCGCTTTATTTTACATTTTTCAATCATCTAAGCATTTTACAGCTCCAGCTGTCACCATATTTGTGTACAGTTAAATTAGTTACAGCTGTCATTCTTATATAGCCGGGAGTATAGAAACAACTGAGGTGTTGTTTTTCTCGCACATACGTACAGACACATACACAGTGTCTATGTGTGCACTGCAGTGATACAACAGATGGACTCTCTGCAGTAAATGTAGTTAGCATTGTAATTTCCAAACTCTACAGCATTATAGCTGCTGAAGGTTCTCTCTGCCGAAGAGCAGCAACTCATTTAGAAGAAGACTCACTTATTCACAGATGTTGTCACCCAGGTCAGCGTTGGTAACATTATACAGTGATATTTCCTTAGTAAACAAGAGAAATTTCAGTGGGGTCCTGCAATTAATCCTGGAACTTGGAGCTACGTGAAGGTTAATCAGCTGAAAGTAACGTCATCCAAATAACCTGATAATGTTATCTCTCTAAATGTCACAGGACTAGCTGCATGTTTGCAGGTTGTCTCGGTTTTGGTTTAATTTGTAGATTAGGTAGCTCATATGTCACTTTCATCCAAGTGGTAACTTCAAACAGCATTACTCTTAGGCCTCCTCCGAAAGAAAGAAACACTTACTACATTTGCAGTTTGCCTTAAATAAATAATTAAATTAAACTTTTTCTTTTTATCTTTGAAAGATTTTTATTTCACCTGTTTAGTTATATAAAAAGTAAATTTTTTAAGTGATGTTGTTTGTATTCATGTTGTTTTCCGTGTGAAAAATGGGTAATTATTCACTATAATTCTGTTGCTGTTTGGTTAAGTAACATACACATATCCACTTGTAAATCTGCTTTTCCCAAAAGAAACAAAAATCACACATAATCTGGTGTTCTTTAACATGTGTACAATGTAGATATGTGCAAAGCTTTTTTGTTTTATTGGGGTTTTTTGATCAGTGAGCCACTTAACACTGACCTATGATTCATTCAGGTATAACCTAACTCACTGGATCAAGCAGTTTTGAGTTTACACACACGTTAGCAGACAGCCCATTTTAAAATGTATCTTTAGGCACTCTCTTACTTGCAGCCTGTCACAAAAGCACATATAATTCTTTCCTTGAATCTAAAATAAATAAATAAATAAATAAAATGCCAAGACAGGCATAAAATAGCATTTTTGTACCAGCAGGGTGATTCCCAAAGAGCTATTGGCCAAAATCTTGGCACATCTCAGCATTGTGTACAGAGTGTCCTTCAAAAAATCAAAGGAAACTGGACAAGTGGAGGACAAAAGAAGAGGCAGCCCTCAAAGAAACCATCTGCAACAGATGAACATTATAAGAAAGTCGTGTACTTGGACAAATTGAGAAAAAAAAAATCTAGCAATGACCTGACACAAGACCTGAGAGATGTATCTGGCCCTTCATTTGATCCAGCTACTGTTTACTGAAGCCTCATCAGAAATAGTCTCATTGGAAAAGCAGCTGTCAGGAAGCTATTCTTAAAGAAAGAAAACAGGGAGAAAAGGCTGAGGTACACGAAAACTGGACTGAAAATCAGTGGCAATAGGGCTTAAGGAGGGATGAACACTATCAGTCATGGATAGGCTTCCTCAGAGCCCAGAGCTAAACAATACTTGAAGCAGTGTTGGGTTGTCTTGAGAGAGAATGGAACAAAAGGCACCCAACGTCCAAAGAATAGCTTTGAATGTCCTTCAAGAAGCCTGGAGAGGTATTCCTGAACACTAAGAAATTGCAAAAAAAACTTGCTTAAGAGAGTTCAGGCTGTGTTTAAGATTAAAGGTAATCATAACTCTATTGACTTCCAGGCTTGTTAGAATTGTACAAACTCTGTTTTTCCCATGTATGTTTGCAGAGACACAGCAATACATTTGTGTCTGAGTTAGTCGTCAAAGTTTTCTTCTGTCTGACGGCAGACAAAAACACTGACATTGAAACAAGAATCCATTCAGAAGTTTTGCCCTTTATCAGCAACATTCCATTCCCAAGGTAACGGAAATGAAAAGCCAATCATTTTAACCTTGGCCCTCCTGGCAACTTTTCGGCGAAGTATCGCATGACAGTTCTGTTAAGCTGCCAAAGTGCGAGTACACTGCTCGGTAACACGGCTGTGGCATCACTGGTGACATCATAATGAAGTGAAAGAGGACAGTAAAACACTATCTTAACTGTGGTGTCATATGGGATCAGAGATATGACCAAAAACTGTGTTTAACTCTGGTTCTCAGCAATGCACCCTGTGATTTAAAAGTAGATCATATGTGATGAGCAGCTGTTGAATTGTTGGCCAAAGAATTGCAATGCTTAACACTAGCATTACTTGAGCTCTGTAAGTTGAGGTTACTGCAGTACTGCAATGATAAAAATTTAAAACACGAACGTCTGTCTTGTTGGACTGAAGCACATGTGAGAAGGTTATGGGTTTGAAAATGGTTTATCACTTATATTACAGTTAGTCCTGCTTTTCCACCTTCCTTTAATGTCGTCAAATTAAACAAAACCTTTCCCTTTGACTTTTATGAACAGCAGAGGGAAAAAATCAATAAAATTGATGTTATGTTACAAGGTACTGTGTAGACTTTTTAAATAAAGTCTGCTCTTTTCTTTCAAATAACAAAAACATTGTTAGAATTTAATCTCAAGGTCACATGGGTTGTAGGTTTTTGGTTTAGTGTCACAGCAGTTTAAAGCTTTATATCAACAATATATATTACTCAAGTAGTATGAGGAGTTTCAGACATCTCATTGTTTCTGCATTTGAAATGCTTGTGACCTTGAGAGGGATAAGGAGAATGTTAAAGAGCAATTTCATGTTTGTTGATACTGCTTGTGGGTTGTGTGCAAACCAGTGTTCCTATTATTTGACAAGTTTATCATGTGCTTTGCATTCATATGGTTGAGTTCAAAAGGTTCCTACTATTTCCTCCAGAGGGCTGTCCTTGAATGTTTTCTCAGATTCAATCAAATACTTTTCATGGTAAAAATACAACATAATGCCGTGCTGTCTGGAACCTTCTTTTTTTTTGTAAGGTTGTTCAGAAGCTTAAACCCAAAGCAGACACCAAAGCTGACTGAATTTTTGCAGCTTAAATCAAAGTGTGAACTGCTGACATAAATATGAGGTGAGGTATTGAAAAATGGAGTGAGGATTTTGCAGTTACATGTCTTGACTGACAATTTATGCAAACTTTTCACTTAGGGAAAATAAAACTGATTGATAGTGAATATCCATTTGGCTAGTAGTATGCAATTGGATATTATAAAAAATTATGGTGCTATGTATGAACTGTATTGTAAAACTTCATAAAACCTTTTAATCAAGATTAATGTATGTTCTCTTTCATTCTCTGCAGATTTCTGATAGTTTTGGCCTGTTTGATCCTCAGTGTTCTCTCTACCATTCAGCAGTACCAGGCCCTGGCGCATACAACACTCTTCTGGGTGGTGAGTGTTCAATTTTAAAATTAAGAAAAGGAACAACTGAGATTTTCTTAAAGAACATTGGTTTGTGCCTGGTTTGTTGTTATTTGGGTTTTTTCTTGTGTATAGAGCTTTACATAGCGTGGACAACAAATTTTACAATAGCTTTAGTATTTCATCCAGAAGGTACCCCTGTCCGATGCTGGAACCGCCTCAACTGTTTAGACAAACAGTGGCTTTACTCTGAGCTCCTCCAAAATGACCAAGCGTCTCACCCTATCTCCAAGCAATAGTCAAGACATCCGATTCTTGTATCTCAGATATTATTTTTTTGGTCATAGCTCACAGCTTATGCCCATAGGCAAGGATAGGAATGTTACCAAGTAGATGAGTTAAAGTATCTCTGTGTAGACATTAACATCTTTAAATATACCTTGTCATTATATAAAATTTTAGTGATACTGACAAGAAATTTTCATAATTACGTGACATTTTTTATATTGTGTCTGTTTATGTAAAAGCAAAAAAGGTCCTTTAGTAGCCATTGTGATTATGACAATAGAGACAGACTGAGTCAGATACTGTATTCTGCAGGTGATTAGTTGTTTGCTGTTCTTTTCCCTTTTATCAGTTAATGTTTATTTCATCTAACCATGGCCATTCCATGACCTTAGCTTAGAGTGAGGCCTATAAATAATGCAGCATTCTCATGCTGTAATCTCCTCTGAAGTGCTGAAGGCTCAGTTACCACCTTTTAATACATAATCAAACCAACCAGGACACAGTGACTGAAGATACCACGGGGGAAGAAAGAATTAATACTATGGATTCCAAAAAAAGATCTGTTTGCACATAATCATAAAGAAGGTGTTTGCTAGATGCTCAGTGACCCAGCGAGTACTAGAGGGACTACTCTCTCTAGAGGTACCAAAGTTTATGACATAAAAACAATCTGATTTTGTTCCTGATGGTCTGCTGTAAGCTTCAAGTAGGCATACAAGGAATAAAAAAGGAGTCACTGTGGAACAGGAGGTCCTGCTACCGTACCTCATGTTGTGCTATAATAACCACACACATCCACAGGTACAGTCACGGCCACAATTCACATTTCATTTGACAACAGAAATGAGTCATGGGGATCATAAGCAGGGGGCTACGAAACAGGTTTGCAATTATTTTATGAATATATTGTTTGCTGTATTGAATTCACTGACAGTTTCCAAGGTCCTCGTGTCAAATCTGCTGTGCCGTATGACCAGACAAACTACCAAATACACGTCACAACAACACTTTCGAGCAATTACTGACAGTATCGGGATCTTCATGCTTGATGGTTGCAGTGATCCACGAAAGGTAGCAATGTGCGAGTACAAGATAAGGAAAAGAAGACAGTTCTAAAAAAATGTATGGATATATTTTTTAAGGTTGTAGACTTACTTGTTAGGCTGTAAAGATATGCAGGGTGCGTTTGCCAAGAAATGCTGAATCTAAACTGGTTTTGTGTATTTTTAATTATCCTGATCAGCAGTCTGTGACCCACTTGTTTCTGAAAGACGGAAGAAGTGTGACCGAGGTTTAAAAGAATACAAATCAAAAGCAAGATTCACCTCTTTTTCTCACAGCCTGTCCTCCCTTTTGAGTCTCCTCATCCGATCTTTTATATGACTTCTATCATCTGCTCGGCACCTTTGTTTTGTCTCTTTGTGTTGGCCTACGTAACACAAACAAGCCCAATTGGGATGCAGAAGGCTTCTGTTCTTTGCTAAACAGCTGTCTTTAAATCAGTTTTTAAAAATGATGATGGTGCAATTAACAGTGACCGAGTTACGATGTATATTTTGATTTTGTCTGTGCGATGTGATACGTGGATAAAGCACTGTCTAAATGTCAGTGTCACGGTTCAGCTGGTCACTGATCAGCTGTTTCGCTGGAGAGCTGGTGAATGCTTCTACTGCGGCCGTAAGGGCTATATGGCCGTTTACTGTCCTGACCAGCCAAAAGACCGCGCCCGCCAGTAGAGGGGAGAGTACGGGTGGGCGAGGTTTCCTGTTCACAATCTCCTCCTTGCTTGATGCTTGCGGCTAAACTAACGGTTCGTTCTGTTTCTCACCCACTCCACGCACTAATTGATTCAGGTGCAGAGCAGAATTTCATTGATGAGTCCCTCGCTCAAGAATTAAAACGAAACACTAAACCACTGCCACACTCACTCCAAGTTACCGCCCTCAGTGGGCAGCGTCTCCCGGATATCACCCGTATTACTGAGCCAATATCATTAACCCTCTCTGGTAATCATTCTGAGATGTTGCAGTTATTTGTGTTTAAGGCTAGTCACCACTAGTCTTAGGGTTCCCCTGGTTATGTCAACACAACCCAGTCCTGGATTGGAGGAAGTAAAGCATTCTAGGGTGGGGAGAGGAATGTCATATGTCTTGTCTAAAAGCCGCAACTCCACCCGCGAACCCTCAGAGTAACCCCCCACCATCAGAGTCACCCGATCTCTGATCTGTGCCCTCAGTCTATCACGATCTTAAGCAGGTTTTTTGTAAAGATAGAGCACGTTCTCATTCCCCTCACCGGCCGTACGACTGCGGAATTGATCTTCTCCCAGGCGCCCCATTTCCTACCAGCCGATTATACAGTCTTTCACAGCCTGAACGGAATAGCATGGAAAAGTACATTAACGAGTCGCTCGCCGGAGGTCTGATTCGCCCGTCATCATCCCCTGTTGCGGCGGGGTTCTTTTTTGTTGCTAAGAAGGACAAGAGCTTACGGCTGTGCATAGATTATCGAGGCCTCAACAATATCACCACCAAATACCCACTACCACTACTGATATCACCCTATGAACTGCTCCAAGGGGCCACAGTTTTTACAAAGCTGGATCTGCGTAACGCGTACCATCTGGTTAGGATACAAGAGGGGGATGAATGGAAGACGGCTTTTAACACACACTTGGGCCATTTTGAGTACCTCGTTATGCCGTTTGGTCTAACCAATGCCCCAGCTGTGTTCCAGGCTTTTGTCAACGACGTGCTCCGAGACGTCCTTAACCACTTTGTGTTCATCTAACTTGACGACATTCTCATCTTTTCACGCTCCGTCTCTGAACATGAACGTCCGGCTGGTTTTGCAACGTCTTCTCAAGAACTGTCTCTTCATGAAAGGTGAGAAGTGTGAATTTCATGTGACCACCGTTTCATTCCTGGGCTACATCATTGAACAGGGTAATCTCAGGCCCGACCCAGCTAAGGTCCAAGCTGTCAATAATTGGCCCGTCCCGACAAACCGCAAGCAAATCCAAAGTTTCCTGGGTTTTGCTCATTTCTACAGACAATTCATCCGTGACTACAGTAAGCTTGCTCTCCCGCTAACTCGTCTCACATCTCCCAAGGTTCCCTTCTGCTGGGAGGAGTCAGCACAAAGGGATTTCAGCCTCCTGAAGGCTCGTTTCTCCTCCACACCCATCCTGGTTCAACCTGACCTCGGCCTGCAGTTTGTCGTGGAGGTGGATGCCTCGGACACAGGGGTGGGGGCCATTCTATCCCAGCAACAGAAGGGTAAGCTCCATCCCTGTGCCTTCTACTCTCGCCGTCTCTCATCTACTGAACAAAATTATGACGTTGGGGACAGGGAACTGTTAGCCATTAAGCTCGCTCTAGAGGAATGGCGTCCCTGGCTGGAGGGCGCTGCCCAGCCGTTTGTAGTTTGGACAGACCATAAAAATTTGGAATATATCCGTTCAGCGAAGCGGCTTAATGCCCACCAGGCTAGGTGGGCCCTGTTTTTCACAAGATTTCAGTTTACTATAACCTACAGGCCAGGTTCCCGCAACACCAAACCCGACGCTCTCTCTCGTCAATTCACTGCCTCTGAGGAGACTGCTCGAGACTCTCCCATCATTCCCCCCTCGTGTGTCATTGGGGCCCTGACGTAGGAGGTTGAACCAGCCATTAGGGGGGCCCAACGAACAGAACCAGACCCAGGAACTGGTCCTCCTGGACTACTCTTTGTGCCCTTCAAGAAGCCTGGAGAGGTGTTAATCAGCCAACCTCTGGTCTCCTTCAGCCCCTGCCTACGCCAAGCCACCCCTGGTCCCACATCGCTGTCGATTTCGTCACGGGATTGCCACCTTCGTCAGGTAACTGTGTCATTCTATCATTGATCGTTTTTCTAAAGCAGCTCACTTTGTTGCCCTTCCCAAGCTTCCCATGGCCCTGGAAACCGCCCAGCTCCTGATGAACCACGTCTTCCGTCTCCATGGAATTCCGGTGGATATAATCCCAGACAGGGGTCCGCAATTCACGTCTCGTGTGTGGAAGGAGTTCTGTTCCTCCCTGGGAGCTCAGGTCAGTCTTTCCTCTGGCTTTCACCCGCAGACTAAGGGTCAAACAGAGCGAGCCAATCAGGAGCTTGAGGCGGCCCTCCGATGCGTGGCCTCCACCCATCAGACCACCTGGAGCAAGCAGCTCCTTTGGATTGAGTACGCCCACAATAGCCTCACCTCCTCGGCCACCAGAGTGTCCCCTTTTGAGGCGTCTCTGGGTTTCCACCACCTCTGTTTGCCGTTGTAGAGGGTGAGCATTTCGTACCTTCTGTCCAGCAGCACATCCAAAGGTGTCGGCGCGCTTGGAGGACCACACGGGCTGCCCTTCTCCGCACGGCTGAACAGAACAAGTGCCTGGCGGACCGCCATGGGACTCCGGCACCAGTTTATGCACCCAGACAAAAGGTTTGGCTGTCGACCAGATTCATTCCGCTTAGAGCTGAGTCTAAGAAACTGTCTCCTATCTTTATTGGTCCCTTTGTGATTGACTCTCTGGTGAACCCGGTGTCGGTCCAACTTAAGCTGCCCTGAAACATGCGGATCCACAATGTTTTTCTCTCAAGTGAAGCCCTGTCTTTCCAGTCCCCTGTGCCCTCCTTCCAGGCCCGCCCGGGTCATCGATGGCCATCTGGCCTTCACCATCTCGCGCATCATAGATGTCAAGCGCAGGGGGCGTGGTTTGCAGTACCTTGTGGATTGGGAGGGCTACGGAATGGAGGAGCGGTCTTGAATCCCACGTGCGCCCTTCTGGACAGGAACATGGTGCGGGCGTTCCATGACGCTCATCCTGAGAAGCCTGGGGGTCGCGGGGAGGCTCCCGTTGGGGGGGAGGGGGTACTGTCACGGCCTGGAGGTTCAGCTGGTCACTGATTCTCTCCCCCCCAGGGCGGAACTCGTTATGGGTTCACCCCCTCGGAGGAGGAAACACCTGTGCCTCATCAGTGTGGATGGCATTTAAGCCAGGAAGCAACGGCTGTTCTTCGCTGGATCGTTGTGAGAATCGCGTCAGTGAAAGTCGAGCGTCTAGCAAGTGTTTTTCCATGTAGTTGTGTGTTTGGGATCTAACGAGAATTTCTTTGTGTGCAGACCCTCTGGACTGTTTTCCCTGGTGTCCCCTGAGTGACGAGTGTCCGAGTGGATTCATGTTTGGAGAGAGACAAGAGTATTCACCTGGATTTCCCCCGGAGCCCTGCCCCTCTCACCTTTTGTAGATAGCACTGCCTCACACCTTTTGTATATACACTCATTGGACATTGCTCATTAATAAATTCTCTTGTGTGCATCAATCCCTGGAGTCCAGTGCGTGAGTCCACCTTGTACACCGTGACAGTCAGAGTAAACAGATGTTTCATTTTGACCATTTTTTTGTTTTGAAACCCCAAATGTCAGTGTGTGCTGTTTAAAAAAAAAAACCAATCTATTTCATTTATTGATGGCCCTGACCGCTGCATTACAAAAAAAACAACAACAAAAAACATTTTAGGGACAGTTTTGCTCATACTATATAAGTGACTTTTCTACAAACAATTTCAGTGTGTCCCGCTGGCCTAAGAGGGCAAAAGCGCCTCCTCTAAAATCAATAGTAAATGAGATAAACTTAACCCCGAGACACCAGCAGCTGAGCACAGAGGAGCTGTCTGGGTGATGAGTGAGTCACTCAAGCTTGGATAAAAGAAAACCTAAAGAAAGGATAAAAAGGATTTTGAGGAGGACTGGAGCATGCCACATGTGACAAGTTCACCTTGGCCTGAGGATAATGGGATAAAATAGTCATGGTGGGTCATGAGTCGGCACATCTCAAATCCTACAGGTTTATTTTCTGCTTCATATACAGGGCTGCTGTGCGTTCTTCTGTTTAAAAGTCAGACTTGTAATTTAAAAAAGAAACCAAAAAAGTCTGAAAGTCTTTTATTAATAAATACTATGGTATCATCAACTATACATGCATTTTATTGCAACCTGTTTTTCTGCCTTAGGTTCACCCTCTGGAGATATTTAATCTTCTTATTCTTCTCTTCTACACAGATAATGAATAATTAATATTTGCTGCTAAAATCTCAAACATTCATCTCTTCCATCCTGCATCCCTGAGGGACTGTTTTGTACTTTGTGCTTTCTAGTTTAGAGATTTGCTCTGACCCTGCTACTCTTTCATTCTTTCCTCCCCCACCACTGAAGCCTCTCCTTTGTCTTGTTTCTTTCTTCCTGTATGCTCAAGGTTAACAGAAACCTCTCTGTTCTTTAGTTGGAGATGGAGCTTTGGCTGGCACTGTGTAGTAGTGTTTTTGGCCAGATGCTTGGCGGTTTGCCCAAAGGATTCACATTCTCAAAAGAATTTGTTTATTTCTTTTTGGATCCAGAGCACCGTGACCTATTTAAAGTATAGCTGCATTGCTTTTGAGTGTGTCAAAGTGCAAAGGAATTCAGGCAATCTAAGCTGGCTGACCTGGAATTTCACTAATGGAGACCAGTAACTCATCCTTCAGTGTAGATTACTATTAAATAGATTGGGGGGGGGTGGACACCAAAGGGTGGGATATAGTGAGAGTCTAACATAAGGGAACGATGCAGGAATGAGAATCAGTGATTTGTCTCGGTCAAAAGAAATCTTGCATTGAGGACTTCAGGGAAGGACCCTCAGCGTGGAGACAATGATTTCAGGAGGTGTTTTCGATTTGTTGTCACCCCCCTTGTGGTTCTCATAATAAGAGAAAAGGGATGGAAGAAGCAGAGTTGGGTGGGTTTGTAGGGGTGAGGGATTTGAGAGGAGTGAGATCTAGCGTAGCAGCGGGGCTAGGCACGAGAAGCTGGATGAGAATGAGGATTGATCTTTGCCACCTTTTTTTCGCTTGTTCACCCCCCCACCCCCACCCCCCATTTCCCCATTTTCCCTTCTGTAAATAGCTTCCTTGTCAAAATGTGCTGCATTGTTTTCTTCTAAATAAAAAACATACAGCTGTGTTTAGGTTCGATTTCTGACCAAAGGACGCATCCTTAAGGTCTTGTAAACAAAAAACGATAAATTCCTAATCTTAACTAATAATTGTTTGCAAAATCATTTTTCTCTCTAAATTCCGAAAACCACATCGTCTTAGCTCACGTCTTATCTACTCTGTGACTGATGGCATGTTGTCACCACTGTCAGTATTCTGTGCATCTATCAGCTGTCTATAACACTGTTGTCATGTGCAGACACAAGACACATAAACACTAAAAAAAATTGCTCTACAGTACCCGAGGTAAAGAAAACTTTTAACTCAAGCTCCACGATTCACACCAGAGCTTTTGATGTAGAAATCCTTGCTGCAAAATTAAATACTTTAACATTTTACATATTAGCTTCCAGGAACACACTTTAGCATATTAATAATCCAATTTTCATTTTACAAGGTTTACATTTTTAGCTCAAATAATGAAAACAGCTCCAAAAGCTCTGAGATTTCGCCCTTAAAACACAATTTGCTCATCCAAAAAAAAAGAAAAGGAAAAAAAAAACTAAGGAAAGGTTAGTGATTTACTGTCAGACAGCTGCTATCCTGAGACGTGGAGTTTATTGTTGCCCCATCAGTGCCGTCCACATAGTCCGAGAACCGCTGGGTTACACAAGCAATGTAGCTTTTAATGATAAGCATATCTTAAATATGTTGATAGGCTGCTTTTAGGCTTTGCTAGCTTTAGACCAGATTAGTTCCTACAATAGATGGTAAAAAGTTACCATTGTTATACGCCCCACTGCTTTTTGCGCCACCATTTTGAAGCCTTTAAGTTTGCAACTTCCGTTTTAGCATCTTCCATCCATCCATTCGCTATCCAACCTATCCCCACAAGCTGCATGTCTTTGGACGGTGGGAGGAAGCCAGAGTACCCAGAGAGAACCCACGCAAACACGGGGAGAACATGCAAACTCCACACAGAAAGACCCCGGCCTGATGGTGGAATTGAACTCAGGACCTTCTTGCTGTGAGGCAACAGTGCTAACCACCGTGCTGCCCCTTTCTTAAAGCGCTTTACACAATCATCCACACATTCACACACTGGTGATGGCAGCTACGTTGTAGCTACAGCCACCTGACAGAGGCGAGGCTGCCGGACACTGGCGCCACCGGGCCCTCTGACCACCACCAGCAGGCAACGGGTGAAGTGTCTTGCCCAAGGACACAGCGACCGAGACTGTCGGAGCCGGGGCTCAAACCGGCAACCTTCCGATTACAAGACGGACGCCCAACTCTTGAGCCACGATCGCCCCTTTCTTTTAGCGTCTTGATTTTTTTAAACTGGGTGGAACCACATTTGACAAGGAAATGTGGCTAAGAGTAGCACTGGCTGCTAATTTGGTTAGCAAGGTGCATTGACAGGCTAATACTCAAAGATCTTAAAGAAATTTGGACTTACCTATCACATAAAGGTACTAGGACACTAAACAAGCATAACTTTAAGCCATAATACATTTTAAATGGGTTATTAAACTATAACTGCTTTGCTATTATCACAAAGAGGGAACTTAGCTTAAGAGAACGCAATAGTAAACATTTTTCTGACACAATGTGACAAGAGGCGCAGGTCTGACTGTGGGATAGGACTTCTAACTGACAATTCCTTAGCCAGTGAGCCAGTGTCATACTATAGCTAATCACCATTTTAAAACATAGTATGACTGAGAGTTACAAAACAGACTGAACCTGTTATTCTGTAACACCCATAATCACTGACTGAGAACATCAGCTCAACAGGAAAGTGTATACAGTAGTGTGGTCAGAAAGCTGTTTTCAGTTAGTGTTCAGATACAGTATGACTTTAAGGCATTTTCACATTGGCTATTTTTCTGGCTCTGAAACTGTGTCAATGCTTGGATTTAATTATTTGGGGCAAGCTGCAAATTATATTCACGAAACTTTCACATTGGCTAATTAGTCAGTATAACCTAAGAAACTGTCACTGAGCTACCAGCTGCTATGAGTTTTCTCTCCTCTACACTGTCATTGTAGACAACTAAGCTAGGCTAACAAGCTGCTGGCTGTAGCTTCACTGTACAGAAAAATGAGTGGAACTTCAGATAAAATCAAGTATCTTTTCTAGAATGTTTAAGTTTTTGTTCTATTAAAAGAAAAATATCAAAATGGATAGTTTGCCTTCCTCTTTAAAACCACCTTAATCCTTGGGTAACATTTGCGTGTGAGCAGCTAATGTAGCTTCAAGCTGCCACAATCAGCAGTAATGGGTGGGCTACAGAGGTCTTATAACCTACTTTTTTTTCTCACTGTACACCTCCAGATTTTCATCAAATCCCAGCTGATGCTGACTCAAGTACTCAAGTCGCTCTGAAATATATCAGATCTTATACGACTCTCTCCGGAGATAGAAAGACTTTATGTAACATTGCTCACATATATATTCTTCAAGATTTAATAACTTGGATGCGTAAAATAATCAAAATCCAGTTTCAAAATCAACTAAATAGAGATAAAGATTATTGAACCACCTGTCACCAAGCACACGTACCTTATTTTATCGGGTACATTAAATTATTTTAACAGCTGACTCAAATCAATGATGTGAATAGGAAGTAGCAAATGGAGTATGCACAGAATGAAAATGAATATTTGACAAATTGGAAGTGTTATCAGGTTTATCTTGGTAATTAATAATATTTTATCCATATTATTTGTAACACAAACATTGTTTTAGTCAAAGCAGCTGTTCAGCCGTTTTTGGACCGAACATCCTGCAGCAGCATCTGATGTTTGTTTGTTTTTTTCTGCCTCCCTCCCTCTCCCTCATTTGTCTGACAGGAGATTGTCCTTGTGGTGTTCTTCGGTGTGGAATATTTTGTCCGCCTTTGGTCAGCAGGCTGCCGCAGTAAATATGTTGGCATCTGGGGCCGACTACGCTTTGCCAGGAAGCCAATATCTGTTATAGGTAGCAACACAACCCCCGTGCACACACACACACACACACACACACACACACACACACACACACACACACACACACACACACACACACACACACACATATCTTTACACATGCATGCTGACAGACGTATCACTCCCCACCCACGCACAAAATTTAAACAATATCTGTAATATACCCTGAGCTTTATCCCAAAATGAGATATTTAAGACAAATTCAGCATGAAATTAAAACTGTCACTGCAATATTTCTTCCACCTTCAGCTTGTTATTCTTAAATTTGATGCCTCCAGGTGTTTTTTTTATATGTTGCAACGAAAATTAGTATTAATAATGTTTGTAACCCTTCTAAGCTAAATTGATTAATAGAATCATTCTGAAATGAAAACTGATGATAATTTCCTAAAATAACACTTTCTGTACTTTCTTCTTTGACCCCCACCGTCCCACCCCACCCCCATATGGAGAACAACACTTCTTCATTTCTTGTTGTATTAACATCATAATCATGAGTGTAAAATTATTCATATTATATGTGTTATTGGTTATGGCATATGTAGGCTTAAGACCCCTCATTCTCTATTAATGCAGATCTGATTGTAGTTGTTGCTTCGATAATTGTGCTGTCAGTGGGCTCCAAAGGCCAGGTCTTTGCAACCTCTGCTGTAAGGTAAGAGACTGTGTGTAGTATGTACAAGCAGAAACTTTGTGGCCATAAGTATGAAGATGCTTTCTGTACCTCTGGCCTCGATAACATAACTATGTGCCCCTGCACAAAGCCAGATCCATAATGAATGATTTCATCAGTTTGGGGTGAAAGTTTGTAGCCATGACTGTAAGAACGCACTACACCTCTGGGATTAATCGCTGAACTGCAAGCCAGGCCTATTGCTCACTGCTCTGCAAGGGAGAAAATTATACGAGTTTGCTCTAACATTTGTAAACGTCGAAAGTCTTTACATAGGAATGGAGACCATTTATGATATATGTGATAAAGATGCACACATGCTTTAGGTATCCAAATATTTCTAGCCTTATTGTGTGTACATGAATATTAACATTCAATTGCTGTGCAGAATAATATCTGCATATAAACACTTTCTCTTTTCCTTTTCCTTTTTTTAATTGACCAGAGGGATTCGCTTTCTGCAAATCCTGCGTATGCTCCACGTTGACCGACAGGGAGGAACGTGGCGTCTCCTGGGCTCAGTTGTCTTCATCCATCGGCAGGTACACAATCACTCCTTTAAAGGCTTCAAATTAGATTTTGCGTCCAGAACTATTACCACCACCAGAGCTTCGGAGCATTATTAGTTATCTGCCAGCTTTCTGTCAGGGGATTATGCCAAGGATAGTCTGTCCTCTTCATGTTTTATTTTTCCTTTCTATGCGGTATAAAGAGAAGGTCCTCACATGGGAATACCTCATACAGTTAAATGAGTATTCAGCCGAGAACCACAACAAAAGCGCCACTGCGTAATAGCTTGGGTTTTTGGGATATAGGCTCATCTGCTGGAGAGGGCCATGTCTTTCTCTAGGGTATCATTCAGCTGAGACACAGAGGTGGACATGATTAGCCCCAGTGGTCACAGTAGTTGTCCTTAGTGTCAGTATAAAAAGAGAGAGTGATGAGCAGGGGATCAAGGATGTTACTCATCCAGTACCACCTACCATGCTTTCTTGTATTGGCCGTGGCTGATTTTGCTTGCAGCTGAAGCTGGTTATCATCAGCCACTGACCTCTGCTATGAATCTCAGCACAGGGACATATTGGGGCATTTTCAAATCTGATTTCTGACTGGCTGTAGAAAGCACTTTAGCTTGAAGGTAAAAAAAAAAATGGTGAAGTTTGGAATGTACTTGTTATTGAAGGAGAGTGCAGTATCTATCACAGCTGATATGCCTAGGGGATGAGTTCTTGTTAATCTGCTAAGTTCTGTTTCCTTAGAAACCTCCTTTGTGTTGCATGCTGTGCTCCTAATTAACCGATTGTTTTAAAAGGTCATATTCACCTTCTCATGGTTAGCTCAGCTAAATTACTATTGAATAAAAACAAATATACACACAAATATACCATCTGCAGTGAAAACTTCAACCCAAGAGTGTTGTGTTGCATCTGACTAATTTTGAGGAAGTAACATTTCTTACAAAGCAAGAAAAGGTTAACAGAGATAATGAACATAGTTTATGCAGTCCATCTACAGTTACTTAGGGGGACTGAGACAATGGGATAGTTTGTTTGTTTGTTTTCAAATGTATGCAATCAAGATGTTATTGTTTTTGGTTTATTTCAAGGGTTTAACAAAAGTGTTGCATTAACCTTCTAGCAATTAAAGTCAAGTATACAGAATTATGTATATTTCTAAACAGTTCCTAACAGACAAGCAGTCAGGATATTTCCCTGATTATGCTATGGCAAATTATGCAGATGACAGATCTGGACTTGATTTCAAGTGATGAAATCAGCTGTCCACTGGAACATTCAGAGATCCTATTTTTTTTTT
>NW_005187652.1:453997-484863 GCF_000239375.1 Pundamilia nyererei | reverse complement strand
TCTATTAATGAAGGTAATTCTTTCCATTTTAAACATCCCATAAACAATCTCATACCAGTCATTTAGTGATGGAATTTTCACACTAAGCCATTTCTTGGTAATATTCTTACGGGCAGCCAGACTCAGAATACCATACAACAGCTTGGGCATTTTATCTACATTCACTGAGTATAAATATCCAAACAAAAGTTCATCCCAATTAAAAGGAAGTTGCATACTAAAAATAATCTGTAACTCAGAATGAATCGATACCCAAAAAGTGTTGATCAATGGGCAAGACCAAAACAAGTGGAAGTGTTTTATTTCTCCAGCAGCTAGAGTGATTAGAATAATGTTTACTTTGTGCAGGAGTAATAAAAAAGGAACATTCAGAGATCCAAGGATCAAAAGTGGTGCATTCTTTAAAAGAATTAATGCATCGGCCAGCTCAGCAATAACAAAGTGCCAGGACGACAACGGAAGACGACTAAAGTAGAGGATCACAGTATTCTTTCCACCTTCACAACATCTGGCCAAAATGCCTTCATGACTGCACATTTTTATATCAAAAGTTTCTAACAAAGTGCAAACCGCTGGTTGCAATCCAAAAAAGGAAAGTCAGATTAGACTTTGTCATAAAACATCTAAAGGAAATTGACAAGATCTGGGGAAAAATAAATCCTTGGACAGATGAAACTAAGATTAACTGGTATCAGAATGATGGCAAGAGAAACAAATTGAGAAATAAGTGAACAGCTCAGAAGCTTATTACAAATCTGAAAGATATCACATCATCTGTCAAACATGGGTGAAGGTAATATTGCACAGGCATGTGTGGCTGTCAGTGGAACCAAGTCACTAGTGTTTATCAATGATGTGACTGGTGAAAGAAGCGCTTGCAAATGTTCTCTACTCAGCTAAATCCTGCAAATTGATTGCAAATTGAGACTACAAATAGACAACAACCCAAAGAAAGCTGCAAAACTTTCTCAAGACAAAGAAATTCAACTGACAGGTCAGTCACCTGATCTCGACCGAACACAGCATGCTTTTCACTTACTGAAGGCAAAACTGAAAGCAGAGAGATCCACAAACAAATAGGAACTGAAGACTGCTGCAGTAAAGGCCCGACAGGGCATCTCAAGGGAGGAAACAGCATTTAGTGATGTTCATGGGTTTTAGACTTCAAGCCGTCATTCAAAGGATTTTCATCCGTGTACTGAAAACAATCACGAGATTTAAAATTACCCATGTTCATTTGACCAATTAGTTTTGAGCCCTGAAAATAGAAAACTGTGTATAAAAATGACAGTAATTTCTAAACAGTTAATGCAAATGTTTTGTTATGCCCCCTGAACTAAAGCTGAAAGACTGCACTTGAATCCCATCTTGATTGTTTGATTTAAAGTCCAGTGTGATGGTGTTCAGAGGGAAAACTACAAAAAATTGTGTCACTGTGGACCTAACTATAAATCGTGGCTTTCTTTTTCTTTCTTAATCCTTTTAATCATCTTGTAACTCCCCCACCCCCCAAATTTGCATAGAATACACCCACAGCACGCAAAACCATGTGGGACTCATTTCAGGTTTTCTCAATTTTCCAAACCCTGCTAGCTGAGAGTGACAAGCCTTCACTGATGTAGACCATTTAAGGGTTTCACTGCCCAATTCCACTCACACACTGGCTGGGCTGTTCCTAAATAGACTCTGAAAGGAGAGGATGAGTGTGAGACTGACTCTAGGAGAGGCCTGGCTAAATTCAGTCCTGATTGCAGGCATCAGAAGTCATCATGTGTAACATAGAGGGAGCTGTTCCATGAGAACCACACTCATCACATCCATGCTTTATTTTTGTTTCACCTCGCACTGCAGCCACTGTTGGTATAGTTCTCATATCTTCTGCTAAGGCTCTACACAACTCCAACAGCCGTAAGGGAAATACATTGTGTACTCTCACAACAGCCAGTGCAGTAGGGGTCAAGTTGCCATCAACCAGCTGGTCTCTGGTGTATTGTATATAATATATGTTCCTTTGTGAGTTTCTTGGTGTTATACAGAGCAGGAATATTTTGCTCCGCTAGACTCTCGCATAAACGCATGAAAGTGCAGCCCCCTCTGTGTTAACAGCTGGAGTTTTTAAAGTCAATGGAGTTTCATTCACTCCAATCAGTATCCAATCCTTGTGTTATAACGGCATTTACATACACACACAGTGGCATTCTAGTGCCTGTGGCTCTAAACACAATTTGCACAGTTGCTCCTGGCTGATACTGGCAGATGGGAGGCACACATCTCGTGAATGTGTTTGCCAGGTCACAGCGACAGCAACACATCTACTAAACCTCAGGTAGCAGCTCAAGGAAAATGTACCTGAATGCGTTAAAAGCTGTTATTTCCAAGAATCAAGTTGCTAGCAGTACGGATGACTTGAAGGTGTTATAGAGGCTCTGTCAGGTGTTTACTAGCAAAGGTCTGATGCCCAGAAACATTCCCAAAAACAATGTGTGATGAAATGAGGAAATGCAGGTGCAAATGTGGACTACTGGGAGATCGTAAGCACCGTTTGTTTAGAGCAATGTAAGGCTAGGATGCTTACATCTGCTGCTGCTTCTCTGTGTCGCAATCTCAGAGTGACAGTTTTGGGCCGAGACACGAATAAAATTTTGACTTATCAGGTAGCGCTCTGGCACTTTGAGTAGTTGAACCCAGTTTAAAATCACGTAGTAGGTGAGTGCACTTAGAGAGCTTTTTCAAAAAGCAGTAGTCTAATTACACTCAGACAGAGAGCCCCAAACCCAAGTAGACCTCCTGAGCAAAGTGTAGACAGTTGCTTATTGAATCTGCAACACGATGCTTTATATATATGATAAATACACTGGAAGACATCAGACGTCTGGGTTTCAAAGTAATTTATGATGATTTACCGCACATCTGAATTCAATCAACACCCCTGCGGTGATTACTGATTATTACTGAATTTACTTTCAGTTTAAACTCATTAGCACTTATGGCCCCTTTAAAACTCAAGACATTTTAGTGTTTGCTCAGGCCAAGAATACCATGAGCATTTTAATGGCTTTTCACTTGATCAAAAAAAAAACAAAAACCACTTATTCTGAATAGAGTCGCACAGTTTTGGTTGAGATAGAGCGTCATAATCAAATTTCAGATGGCAGTTTTCAAATAAGATCCCATCCAATTGATGTTCGATTGAAAGAACTGGTGCCGAAAATTAGCGGCAAAATGACAGGTTGCATGATTAAGAACAGCTTTGCATTCACTTTTGGTTATTGAATGACACAAGCCCGCACAGGCAGCAAAATGCTCCAATGGAAAAATTTAATCATCATATTTACCCAGCACTCTTACATGAATATTCACATCCATATGTCATGTTATTAGCAAACACAGCCACATCGAGCTACAGGCAGCTGACTGGTAAGCTAGCTGATGCATTTTGCCAGAAAGTATACATAAATTCACACCTCATATTACTTAATATTTTCTCTAACATGGTCACATGTCCGAGTTTGAAATATGTAATGTCTTTGTGCATGTGTATTTCAGGAGCTGATCACAACCTTATACATTGGCTTTTTGAGCCTGATCTTCTCGTCGTACTTTGTCTACCTGGCAGAGAAAGATGCTGTTGACAGCAGTGGCACCACTGGTTTTGGGAACTATGCTGATGCCCTGTGGTGGGGAGTGGTAAGCATTTGTATTACTTATAGTGTATGGCCATAAATCATTGTACACACATTTTTGGGACTCCTGGGACAAAAAGGGAAATGATAATGTCAATTGAAAAAATGAACTGTGAAAGCATATATATGGAGAGAGAGAGAGAGACTGGCGAGCAGTCATGTTGAAACAGGAAGGGGCCATCCCGTTCCCACAAATTTGTTAAGAGTTGGAGCTAAGGGGCTGAGCCCAACTCTTAAAAAACAAAACCTACTTGAGCCAAGCGCACAGACTCATCACTCCAGAGAACACATCTGCACTGCTCTAGGTTCCAGTGGTGGTGTGCTTTACATCGCTGCATCCGACACTTAGAAGCTAAGGCTCAGACTAAGGCATGGATGCAGCTGCTCAGCCATGGAAACCCATTCCATGAAGCTCCCTCTACGCTCCGTTCTTGAGCTAAACAAAGTCCACATGAAGTTTAGAAGGTCTGTAGTAACTGCCTGCAGAAAGTTGGTGACCTCTATGCACTATGCGCGTTCACTGACCTCGCTCTGTGATTTTACGTGGCCTACCACTTTGTGGCTCAGTTGCTGTTGTTGTTGACTGTAGTAGCAAGGAATTTTCATGACTATGACTATCACAGTACCATCCTGAAAATCACTGAGCTCCTGAGTGCGACCCACTCGCTCACAAATGTTTGTAAAAGAAGTCTGTATGTCTTGCTGCTTGATTTTATACACCTGTGGCCGTGCAAGTGATTGGAACACCTAGATTCAATAATTTAGATGGGTGAGTGAATACTTTTGGCAATATAGTGTATGACACACAAAAAAAGGAAAATTATAATAGTCTCTTTGTTGAGTCTTGGGATTTGGCAAGCAGTTATGATGGTTGAAGAAAGTCTCCAGAAAATGAAAGTAAGTTATTGAAATGTTCTCTAAAATGACAGAAACATGAGCAGAGTTTGCCTGGGGCTCTGAGGAAAATTCTGCTAAGGGGGCCCTCCTAATTTACCCATAAGCCATGCACGCTGTGTGAGATTGCCACACAGTCCCACCTGTCAGCACAGTGCAAACAATTTGCTCAATCTGTTCATCTACAATTGAGTATACTTATACAGAAAAGTATGAGATAAACAAACACAATTTTTTTCACACAGTATATTCTTTACAATCTCAAGATGACACATGAGAATGAAATGCTGCACGAATGACTTTTTGTTTTGTTGTTTTTGTTATCATTTCATATGCACAGCTAAGGAGCATTTATATTCTAATACTGAATCAATTGTAATTGTCAGTCACTGGCTTTGCAAAGAGTTTCCTTTTTTACATGATCACTGTCGAGTTCAGGGTGCTTTTGTGGAGTGCAATCATACTCCTACATTGTATTTTCTGGACTGGCCCTTGCAGAGGCTGCTGCTGTAAAGCATATGTTTCATTTCACGAATGTGCATACGAAGCCATATGGTCACATATGAACACATGTGAAGTGTGAATTGCAGTTTCTAAGCCTTGTCACTTTAGTCAGCCACAAAGACAAAGAACCCAGCCATGGAAATGGTTAACAAGCAACACACAGACATACCAAGAGATGCTCTGTCCAGCTATGTTAGTAAGACAGACAGGCTAGAGGGATTTGCACTACAAGCAAGCACATCAACTTAATGTTAAGGTTATTTGCTGACATTTTTCTTTCTTTCTTTCTTTTTGGAGAAAAACTGGAGAAGCTATGTTATGGAATATTTCAAGTGCTCTTGGGGGCCCTCTGCTGTCCATGGAGCCCTAAGCAAACACTCAGTGTGCTTGTGACCTGATTCAAGCCAGCTCTGTGTGTGCATGTGTGTGTGTGTGTGTGTGTGGGGGACCTACCAGATTCACCTGTGAATAAGTATCTTTTCGCTGATCTGTGTTATGAGTTATCCCAGTTTTAATCATGTTTGGGATTGTGGTATAAAACATAACCAGAGTGTTCACATCCCTATATGATTCTAACATTATCTCTATGAGTTCTATACTGAGAAACTATAACAGAAGTCATTAATATGAGAATGTCACTGCTTTGCTTTATGGTTCACTTTGCCCCATTATATGCCGTACAGTTCAATATTCAACCCTATGTCAAATTTAGTGATGCAGTTTAGCTGTTTTACAACTGAATAGGATTAAGGACATAAAGTATTCCTTATAATGTAATATATATTATATATAATGTCATAATATTTCCCAAATACAAGAAGATCTGCCAAAGACTTAGATAGACACTCATAAAACTGTGAATTAGCTAAAATACAGCAGCACTTTAGAACATTTGTTCGACTCCACAATGTCACTGAAAGATACATAAAAGGCCTGCTGTAGGACATATCTGGGCATGTAGTATTATCTGTCCGGATTATGATTTTTCCCAATGAGGATGAAATTGTAATGTTTGCATAGAACGTAAAGAACGTGTTTACTCATGTCTGATACACAAAGCCGTGTGAGCAAATAATCTGCACGGTTGCAAAAGCAGCAGCCGGCAGGTTATATCAGCAAGAGTCAGGCCCCAGTAGAGTGCCCTTCAACAGTCTGTCTAGCTGGTGTTGAGAGCACAGTGACCAGTATTTGTTCAAAGTAAGGTGTGCTTTAGATGTTTAAAATTAATTACAAAATATTTTGTCCTTACCTGAGGTGTCCTGGGGTCCTGGGCAACTGCCGAGCGCCCTTTAACTAGAACAGAAACCCGTGTAAAATGTTAGTGAAATTATCCTTAGAAATAACTGTCAAAGTGAAATGATCCGAAACAATTCAATTATGATTGTCTTCTGAATTCTGAGATTTGACATTTCTATCCCGGCACAAATAAGATTTTGCAGAAAACCATGACTTGTTGTAAGCTGCTTTTTACCAAGTGAAAGGTCAAATATAGACTGTTTTATCTGTACTACTGATGTTACAGTAGGAGTTGTGTGAAGCCCCTTGGGCAAATCCAGTGGGCTGCTAATACAAACAGCAAAACAAATAGTGCAGAAAACACGGGATGAAAATTTATTTTCAGACAATAAGTCACCACCCACTCGGCCTCATGGAAACTTCAGGGACTCTGATATTAAAAAATGCACGCACACACACATTCTCACACATACACAGCAAAGTCAATAACTTGTGTCAGTATGAAATGAAAGTTGTTGTTGTACACATTAGATCCCATGATTTTTTTTTTTTAATCTGATTTGGGTCTGCTGTCACACACGCTGAGAGTCAGTTTGGGGTATTTCAGCACATGAAGATGTTATTAAGAGTCCAAGAGGTGAAAAGATCAGAGTTGTAGTTGGAGGATTGGGAAATGAAGGGTCTAATGCACTAAAGACTCAAAGCAGAGAAAGTATTTGGTCAAGTAAAGTCAATAGATAATTGTGGGTTCAGCTGTGGATGTGATGATACAGTTTTTAAACCGTTTGCTAGCAGTACTTTCACTGTTTTTTTGCAACCACACTAGGAAAATGTCTGTACTCTAAAACAACTACTACTGTTTTTGGATCAAGTCAGTGTTGGATACTTTAGAAAGTTAATGATTTTCTGTACAAATCTAATAACCCCTGTCAGTACCAAGTGCAGTTCATTAGCCCAAACTATCAAGTTAATGCTAATGCTAATGCTAAAGTAAGCTCTGAGCACATGCATGGAAATAGATGTGCAATGAGTAACTCGATCGATTAGAAAGATTAGAATTTATTAGATTAGATTAGAAAGTGTTGCCCTGGTGCCTGTGTGCCTGAGCTATCCACTCTAATTGGTAGTGTTTAGAGTGTTTATAGCAGTTTGTAGCCTAAGCTTTTTAGGGTTACTTTACACATTGTTCTTTAAAACTTTAGCAGTGTTAAATATTAGCACTCCAGCCTTGATAACACTATGTATATATGTGATAGAAAATAAGGAAAAGCATAATAGGTCCCCTTTAATGATAGGGTAGTGGTTAGAATTAGGGATGCAGTGATAATAAGTCTCCAGGAAGTGCATACAAGTTATAATACTATCCACTGAAATGACTGGAATATGAGCATTGCAGTTTCACAAGAGACATCTGGAGCTCAGCTGTGTTTCCAAAAAATGTATTATTAGCAGCCTAGTTACTGAAGAGCGAGGAAAAGACGGTATCAAATTGGTATTTGAGTCAGCAGATACTCAAGAGTGTGGTATCAGCAACTGCTCTAGCCTATCTGCAGGGACCACGGATGTACTACTGACTTTGATGATCCCCAGATTTTTCAACCAGTGATGATGATATGTAGTAATGGCGGCCATGTCTCAGGGGACCAGTGGTGTCCTTAAGCAAAATATATGAACACCAAAATCCAGCTGTGTGTCCAATATAAATACAGAACATAGCACAAAGCAGTTTGTGATACAAACAAACAAAAACAAACAAACAACCTTTGTTTGTCACATACACAATTATACAGAGTACAACATGTAGTGAAATTCTTGTGTCCGAGCTGCAGACAGTCTGCAGACATAGCCGCGCCATTCCAGGACTTGGTTTTTAGCATGGGGGGTCTAGCCAGGACCCTTACTGGATACCGGGTGGGAATCGAACTTGTGACTCCCGCTCCGAAGGTGTGTAGTTCCCATTTAACTTTTCATCTAGTGCCTCAGGTAATTATTTAAGCTGTCCTATACTTTGGTTTATTAAAAACACATACCCTAGCTGTATATTTTGATGAACGCTAATTATAAAATGCTACTGTCGTCATTGTCTTGTCTGTGTTTTTTTTCCCTTTAGGTCACAGTGACAACTATTGGCTATGGAGACAAAGTGCCACAAACCTGGATTGGAAAGACTATTGCTTCCTGTTTCTCAGTCTTTGCCATTTCATTCTTTGCCCTGCCTGCAGTAAGTGCAGTGAGAAATTTCCATCTAACCATATTATTGAGTTGTGCCGTGAGGATTACAGAACAGCAGTGACTTTGCTGAGAAACATAGTAAGTCAGTGAACCCAGTAAAACTGGGTGAAAAATTGGATTAGACAAGTATAGTTTTCCTCATCACTTTTTATATTACCCTTGGTTCAATATTCATAATAAGGTTTATGAAATGTCTCAAATACTTAGAGCCCCAATTATTTACGTTTAGTTCAAGAAATAAAAACGCTTAATCTCCCCATTTAAATCTGCTAATTCCGTGTTTATGAAGGTTAATGGGAAAAAATAAATTATTCTCAACCGAATAGAATCATGAAGGATCTCTCTTTGTTTCTTCCTTCTTTCTCTATCTTTCGGATCGTGCAGCTGCCTGAAAGTGTGTGGTTAAAACTGAATAATGAGAAAAAACTCTGCTATGCTCTTCTTCACAGGGAATCTTGGGCTCAGGCTTCGCCCTGAAGGTGCAGCAGAAGCAAAGACAAAAACACTTCAACCGACAGATCCCTGCAGCTGCCTGTCTCATTCAGGTATTTGACCAAGAAAATACTCCCAACAGTAGCTCAGTACAGCCGGGGGATTATGCTGTCTCAGAGCTACAGTCTTATTATGGAGACCATCCTTTCATGTAACCTTTTCTTTCTTTTCTTATATGGCAGACATGTTGGCATGAAATTTGTCCTGTCCAACCAACGTATTGCTATTTTTATGCCCCTCCAGACATCGTGGAGATGTTTTGCGGTGGAGAACTTTGATTCTGCCACATTCAAGATGTTTTTGAGAAAAAGATCAAACATCCCTGCCTCTTCTCTATCCACCCCCAAGCCCAAGAAATCGGTTAGTAATCATTTTATAGATTTCTCTGTAACTGCTTCATACACCCGGTTTCCCGTTTATTAGACACAGGCAAAGTGCAACTAATGTAGTCTGAAGCAACACCCCTGCAATACTGTAAATCCTAAATTTACAAAGGTTTCCATGAAGGTTTATGTAGGCTGTTTTTGTTTTTCAGTTATTATGTGCTCACTGTCAAGGCTGTAGTCTGCTGTGCTGCATTGTGTTGCTTTATACTGCAACTTGTTTCTGATGTTTAGACTGCACTCAATGATGCAAATCTGATATCTGATATCGATGCAAAAATACTGGAAACACCATAGTTCTTATGAGAGAGGTCAGTCTTTTCCGACTAGTAATGGCTAACAAATAATAGTAATAATAGAAAAAAATAATAGAAACAAATAAACAGAATTATTGTAAATTATTTCATAAATTAATGTCAGATTGGGTTTCAACCCCCTCACTCACTCTCTACTATCAGACAGGCTTAATCAACTAGTTAGATTTAAGAAAATCATCCATTACTGTAGTATAACAGAATCACAAGACTGGATATCAGATTTTAAAAAGATACACATAAAAACAAACAAGAAACGCCTGACAAGGGGAAAAAAGTCAGCAAGTAAGACAGCCAGAGGCAATTTAATAATGATATTGATTATTCAGCATCTTTGCAACCAACCATACATCTACTAATGCATCTGTTTTTAAATGTTGCTTATGTGCAGTCAGTAACAGTGTTTATTTTGGCCCTCTTTTTAGACTCTGATCCTCCTGCTATATTTCCATGTAATTATCATCAACAGAAATGATAAATTATTTAAATGCTTGACAGCTCCACACTTTTTAAAACAGAGAGTGGCGGTAGAGAAAGGTAGGCAGATTATGAAGATCATTACATCACGTAATTTGGCGACTGATATGCCTTTATGTTTACGAAGGTTTGTTGGCTGCTAAATCTAATTCCGTTTGACAGTTGAGACTTTGGCTGCAAAATCAAAATGTAACTCCAAATGTTTTTCCCACATGGTGAACACGGTTACCTTTTAGTGTCACTCAAGTTGCAGCCAAACACTTCATTGAGCTGTTTGCATTTTCTCGAACAGGTGAAGTTGAGGAAGAAGTTGAAGAGCAGTGACAAGGATAATGGTCCAACTTCCCCCACAGTTCCGAGCATCACCTTCGACTCTGTGTTTGACAGCGGAAGGGAGATGAGTTCAGATGTTTACAGCACTGTTGGCACAGGTACTAAAACCTATTGAAAGAGTGAAGAACAGTTTCTAGAAGAAAACAGACTGATGTTTGTTGCAAGTGTGTAGATATATGGAGTGGTGCCTGTTCTTTCCTTCAAATCAGAATCAATACTCACAGCATCACTTAATGAGTAAAGATTTCATTAGCGCTGCTCAGGTGTCAAACCAAAAATTCTTTCATGATACAGAAAATAGAGAATGTTGAATTTAAACTGCAGATATAAGGCTGTCCACAGTAGGTGAAGAGGACAAAGTCCAAACATTAAAAATAGATGAGCACATTGCAGGAATATAACGTGAGGTTGCATTGATGAGTATGAACTGCAAGGGTCCTCTGCTCAACTTGTAAAAATCTGCACAACAAACAGTGCTGCTGATTCAATGATGAAGAACTAGGAGTCAAATAAAGAAGGTATTCAAATCAATACTGCATCCTGTCAGTGTCACTTAAGATTATGTTGTGTACTCCAACTACTTTGATGAGTTCACTTTAAATACTTCAAATCAAACCTTTTCTAATAGCTCAGGAGTAGTGCCACCAGCAGGTCAAAGTTTTCCCTTTTCCTTTTCACTGACACTGAATGACTTTTTTACATTATTTTACTTTAACGTATAAATGATAGAAATGTTCCTGAAAACAGCCTGAATCACGAGCTAGACAGTACAATGAAACACTGTCCTTGCATTAGTATTTAAGAGCCATTTGAAACTACTCAACACATCTAACATTAGTCAAATTGAACTAAATGTATTGTGGAGCATGTGGAGCATGCACACTGCATAGCATTGCACAGACACAATTTAATATGCAATTAGATTGTGGCCAACTTTAGCAGTCAGCAGTCACCTTAAACCCTTTAATGTTAACGCTCCCATTCTTGTGGTCAGTGTAGTCACAGATTTTCTCATTCAAGGGACTATGTGGCCTTTTAAAGCCTACATACAAACAAATCAGAATGTGAGTTACTTTTCCAAAATATCATATGCCCCACTTTCTAACTTCCTGGTTTACAACATCCTGTCATGGAGAGTGGGGGCTGCAGCCTTTTGGGGCTGAGAATATTTGAGCTGTTCTCATCAAAAAACAAGCTGTGGAACTTTTGCTGAAGTAACATATACTGACTAATTCAATATCATCCTTGAAAATGCCTCTTTCATTTTTTTTCCCCTGTCAGTTCATTTTCCATGTTCATTCATTTCTCTCAGAGTGTATTCCCTAATGTTGTTCTGCTCACCGAGTAGCCTATTTTATACCTTTTCAAAAGATCATCATTATTACTCCTCTCACTGCTGTATGAAGGACATTAATGGATAGCCTGATCTAGTAGACTGACCAACCAAGACACAGGAGAGGACCATCTGTTTACTTTTTCAAGAAGATAAATATGGATAGTTTTAGCACATCCATAATATATAAACATCTAATTGGATGCTACTCTTTTCAGGCCCTCATTATATAACCTCTTTCTTTAACACAATCTGGTAATGTGAAAAGCTGCTTACATGGGTGACTGCAGCACCACCAACACAACAGTGCCAATGGTTTTGCTTTGCACTCACTTCTCAGTACAAGGGCAGAATTTAATTTGCACCATTGTACGGTTCTATGCATGTCTGTGCACTTCACGATCTCTGATGCTACAGGTCTACTGCACATCTTACATTTACAGCATGGTGCTTTTAACACGTCCATTTTTTACTAAGTTGCTACATTGCCATCTGTTGTATGCTTGGGGTGAGGGGATGCAGGCACTGATGCTGGCTCAAGTGCTTAGCTCCTTACAGAGTTGTCAGCTTACACTAAAAGCGTATCCTGTCTTCTGCATTGAACAATTTCATCCCTGCGTTAACCTTGTTGGTTATCTCTGCTGTGTGGGCATTTATTCCTCATAATTCTGTTCACTGGGTATGTGGTTACATAAAATAGATACAAGTCATTATAATTTTGATAGCAAGAGTGGAAAAACTGAAGGAAAGTAATTTTCCATCAGTGTTTTTCAGTTCATAATAAACGGAACTATCAGGTGTATTGCAGATGTGGTATTTCTTTTTACATTTTAAGTCTTTCTGCCTCTTTTTAATTCTTATTGTGCTTCTTCCATTCAACTTAACTGCCTACTTCCTTGCTTGTGTCTTTTTTCTCTTTGTGTTTATGCCTGATTTAGCAGGACTCTACACTCTGGGAGGATGTGGTGAGCTGCATGTTAGTGTCCACATCCTGGTCACGTCCTCTGCGCACTCGCTGTCCTCTCCTAATGCTTATTTTTAACAGCCCATCAAGTCACTTTTTGTCATTGTCAAGTTTTATAACAGCATGCTTTCTTAGTCAGGCACGAATGAGGAAATGAAATGTTGTGTTGTTTTCTTAGTGACTAATGACTATGAAAAAGGATTCCAAGTGCCACATTCATTTTTCAGGATAATTAAAGTTAATAATTTATGCTTGTGTTTTCCATCATGTATTCTTCAGATCGCCAGCAGTCCTGGACATCTTTGTCCTCTCTTCAGTTCAGCTCACCACCTCCAGGTAACTTCAGAGCTTAATGTTGTTTTTATGTTACTTTGTTTGCCTTGAATATACAGTCTGGCGTTCATATAAAAGGTGCACATGGCCAAATAGATGGCATTCATGAGGTTGTGGATTATTGTTTTGGAGCCTTGAGTTTAGTATTCTGACCTTCGCCATCTTTACTGCTGCTTTCTTGTTAGATTGATGTTAATTATGACCACCAAAAAAAAAAGGTTGTGCACAAAATGGACACCTGAGAAAATACACAGCCTACAGAACAGTCGATTCATGGCACCTTCCTGTCTGTCAAAGTGTCCAGGCCCCTAATAATGCAAATAATGCTAATGCCGTAACAATTTAAACCCCTCTACAAATGTCATAAGAATGAAAATTAGCTAGTGAGGTTTTGTGGTCCTACAACTGCTAACCACGTGATGTTAAGTGGTCCACCATTTTTGATGTGTGACTATGTATAATCAATTCAGCAAGACCTCAGTCACGATGCCCTAGAGACGGTGCACAATAATCTGGCAAGGGAAAAATATGTATTACCAAATAGATCTTGGAGGTTCCTAGCTGTTGCTAGGTCGCAAAGAAGATGCCTGTATGTGATTGCTTTGGTTCCTAACTCCAGTTGCCCACAGTTCGTAGGAAACATGGCAAGTTGTCTGAGACTGCAAACATTTGCCAACTACTCTTCAAATGGGGATGAAACTATAAAAGTGTGACACAAGTGAGGCACAACTCTTACTTTGAAGGGAAATGCCCTCAATTTCCAGTTTGTGTCGAGTTTGTGTTGCACTTTTATAAGTTTTCTTATAAAAGCGAAGGTTTATAGAAAAAATTAGTATCTTTGATGTAAAAGCTGCAGCAATCTTCAACCACACCAAGGAGGTTTTTGGTGCAGCACCTTCTTTATGACCAACTTCACCCAGTGGCATGAAAGCAGCTTCCAGGAACCACTCATCAACTGGATTACACATTTTTCCCTTGTGGTTCCCTTATGATGGAGGAGGCCAACGGTGTGCATATGATGTCATTTGAGAATCCTCTGTAGAGATTGAAGCCTTTTCCCAGAAGAAAAAATTGCATATTTCTGTTGTAAAGTTAGAAATTTGAACATGGATGTCTATTAAGAATTACTTACTTTTGAAATCGACTTCAAGTGGTCATTCCAGGAACTGCAGATTTTTGGCACTGGTGTGCTGGCTTCATTTTTCAGTTTTAGTTGCAACAAGTTTTGGTTTCATCATGTGTGATGTTACATACAGTTTGAAGTGTTGTTGCCAAGAGGACTAAAGGTCTGATGTGTTTAGATGATATGCAAAGTAATGTTTGGCATTTCATCTAAAAAGCTGCCCAGCAGGGAGTTAAAACATTTTCCTTCATTCTGTTATTGAGAAATATCAGTGTGCTGGTCAGGGCAAGTCTTGTCACCAGATGACAACACCACTTAAGATCATTTGATTTACAGTGCATTTCAAGCAGTGCCATTTAACACCTTTTTTTAATTTTTTTTTTATTTCACACATCAAAATCATGAACCTGTTGTGTCACACGTCTCTTACTGGTGCAGTTTCAAAACACTCCAGCGGCAGATTTGGATAATTGAGGGGTTACATTTTGTCTTTCATTTTTTTTTAAATTAAATTTTACAATTTTAAAAGACACAAAAAAGTCTCTTTATCCAAGTTTATGTGGCAAAGAACAGAAAGTGCCACCCTGCTGGCATGTTGCATTTGAGAACATCTACATTAAAAAAAAAACCCATCTGTGTCTATCCAAACGGAGTTGTTTCCTCTCTTCCCTGTTTTTGCAAGATGACTGTAGCTGTAAATTCAGATCTCTTTTCCCATCTAAATACAGCACTTTTATAATCCTAAACAGAGCTCTGGAGAGTCAAGATCCCAGGTCACATGAGGCCTAATTTTCCCACAGTTCACAAGCCCTCACTAAATCACTAGCGATTCTGAAAGCTACCATAGGAATGTCTTTTTCCCCCCTTTCCACTGTCTTCAGATAATGTTACTTTTAATGCAACATATGGGCATATTTTTGTTGTTGGTTATATCAGCATACACAACATTAGTGCATTAAGAGAAATTAGAATACATTTAAATGTGTAAGTAAGTGTAAATCGCAAAACCTGTTTGAACAGGATGTACACAGCGAAACTTTATCTGCAGTGTCACTGCAGACACATATTAATAGCTAAAGTCTAATGAGTGTGTTTCTGGGTGTCTGTGGGTGAATGTGCAGTGAAAAGAAGCCCTGGCCTTTTAGAAGTCCACTCGCCCAGCGCGCTCCAGAGGAACTGCAGCTTTGCAGACGACATGGAGCTGGAGCCAGAGAGAGAGAATGAACTGGCCCCAGCCTCCTCAGTGTCACAGTGAGTTTACCACCATAGGATTCTGTGTTTATGTGTACGTTCGTTTTAATGACCATGACAGGGAAGGTTTTTATGCATTTTGTTTTAGGGTTGTTGTTTTTTTCCCGCTATTTGTAATTAACCTTTGAAATATGCCAAACCCCAGAGGGCTCGTGTCTCTACTGTGTAATGAGTGTGTATCAGGAAAAAAAAATCACTTGCATTTGCCGAGGCACTTGCACAGCTAGAGACTGAGAGTGATATGAGGAAATGAGTGTTAAGTAACTGCAGTGCAATGTGAGTGCACAGTAAGTGAAACAAATGGAGCGACAGTTTTGACCCGTGGGACTTCTTTCTAAACGGAGGAGTAATGATGCAGAGTGGGAAATGCATGCAGCAGCGTTGTTGGCAAAGATCACTCTGTGCTCTGCTGACTTCAAAATACGTAACCAGCTGTTCTCATAGAGCAGCGCCACATCAAATCCCATGCTGCATTGTGCCATTATAAGATACTACTCTTTGTGTTATCCATGACGAGACAACACCAAAAATATGAGAGAAAAAAAACCCTTGAAGAATGTGTTTCTCTTCACCAGGTTTGTCTTTGATTACACGCTTTGTTACATATTTAACACTAATTTGTCAGTTTTATTTTATTTATAAGACCGGAGAATAGCTCAGTTTAGTCATTGGTACAAATCGTGGTGTATAGATTCTCGCTATGGAATACTTCCCAGGAGTCATATTTCTGCAGCTGCCAGTTCTGACTTTGCAGTGCTATGTTTTGGCAAATTGATAATAATCGAGGTACTGAGACTTTCAACAAAACTGCCAAACATTTGTCCCAACCAATGAAAATTACACACCCAGTTACCCAGAAGACGGAGCTTTTAAAGTCATAATAAAAGAAAAAAAGTGTGTGAGGCAAAAATGTAAAGCTCAATAGACACTTTTTTGAAAATCTTTTTCACATTGCATTTTTGTTTATACCAATCACATGAAGCATTTGGAACAAGGGCGATTCTAGGATCAGAGCTTTGGGGGTGCTGAGCACCCAGAGAGCTGCCCAGCCAAGCAAGATAAACTGTACTCGTCACGATGAGACTTCTTCCCTGTCTCTGTCAGTCCCTGCATCCTTAAATGTCTCCAGTTGTCCTGAGTCCTCTCTGACTGTCTCCTTGGTGCATTTAACCCCTGTTCCTCCCTGTCCTCGTCCTCTGTTGTCTTTGTTTCCGTTATCAGTCATCATAATTTTACCATCTCTGCGCAAGTCTGCAAATTTCTTTATTAAATCATAAGATTCTTAAATTCATCAAGTCTCTCTGTGCCTGGGTCCTCGTCACAAAACATGACATCACTGTTTTGTACATTTTAACACAATTGAATCCCCACATTTGTAAAAGAAAAGAAAAACCACTTTTTTAAAGTCTGTAACAAAACCATCAAATCAGATAAAGGTTATTTAAATGCTGCAAATAATGAATGGATTGGAATTTTAAAAAAAACAACATTTTAATATCAGTCATTTTCCACATTTCAGCATAAAAATGTCGACAGTACAAAAAGCGGAGTTCATGTGCCTTCAGACCTTTCAAAAAAGCCACAAAAAGCACTCGAGGAATGTTCAACAACCATTATTTGCTTGGGTTTCATATTTTTTAAAGCACAAATTTCTATGATGAAGACAGACTCTGTGGGCTACATTATTGATCACTACTACTAATAAATATAAGGCAGGGGTTTGAAGTTACACAAAGTGTAGATTTCAGCTGTTTTTGGAAGTCTTCTCTCTGAGTTCATTACATACCTCGCAGAAGCAGACAGCAGCAGAATGAGTTTTTCCAAAGTTAAAGAATTGCATGTATTATTGCATGTAACCCACCTGTATTTACTTGTATGTTATATTATCAATTATTCTCAATGTAGAGACACAGTCAGTCAGAATCCATGTCACCTTAAAAAATTTTATGGATGTTTGCCCCTATTTGAAAAGTCTCCTCATAACTCATAGTGATAACAAAACCATTGGTACAATACTGATCGTAAGAGTAACTTTTTGAACTGTCAAAGCATGACAGCTAATAATAATGAATTATTCATATCAACACTTTGTCGAGTTCTTTTGATTCCTCAGAGGCATCTGATGGAAGACAAAACACTGCTCAGTAGACCATTCTAACAGAATATATGGCACTAATAGTAATCAAAATGCCTTTACTGCATTAAATAGCACATTTAGGTGCTATTTAAATAGCACTGTATATATTAAATAGCACAATCAAGTATCCCCTAACGGCTCCAAAGACATCCTTCTAATCTTGCTAAGGCTTTAATCCGTGGGATTTCATTCCACTTATCAAATTTAGGGTTGCAGGTGGGATTGGAGCCTATCCCAGCTATCATAGGGCAAAAGGCAGAGTACACTCTGGACAGGTCACCAGTCCATCTACAGGGCTGCCGTAGAGAGACAGACAATCATTCATTCTCACAATCATGGCTAATAGGGAATTTAGAAATTCCAATTAACCTAAACCACACGTCTGTGAGAGATGTGATGAACCTACACATGCATGAGGAGAACATGCAAACGCCACACAGAAACGCTCCAGTCAGCTGGTGCATTTGAATTCTGATGTTGACTTAAAAAACTGCCCAACATGTTGCCTGGTGACTCCAGTGGAGTAAAGATCAAAACTTTTGCATCTGCAACACACATATATATGCAGACTAAATGATTGATGTACTCAGACCATGATAATGATCAACATTAATAAAGTTCACTGATGGCTGTTACTACAAAAAAATGAGAGTGAAAAATATGCTTACTCACTTCCTTCAAGCCCTGTAGAATCTCACTTCTCAACACATCAGGTACTTATTTTGAAGCACTGAATATCTAATGTCACCAGGACATTAAAAACTGCATTTATAAAATCACCCATTAAATCTGATAAAAGAAATGAAAAAATGTTTGCTGACTTTCCCCAAACAGGATTTAAAAAATCTTTTTCCTTTGGGTGCTTTAAGCGTCATGTTTGTCTCGAACCACTAATGTAGCTGACTATTCGTTAAGATCTCTGTTGAACGTAAAATGATCATAGTGACTTTGGTTTCTACTGAGGAAGCCTAGAATACGTAGTCCAGCACATAATCCCCTTTAAATCTGTACAGAGTTAATTACTAAGCTTGCTAATAGGTAGACTTGGATGCTTTAGATAGAGCAAGGCTAAGCTCCTCTTTTTATTCTTTGTGCTACGTAAAACAAACTGTCTCTTAATTCCAGTCTTAGATCTCCTCTTTTTAAGTTTAATAAGCTCCATTTCCAAAATATTTAACAATTTCTTTAAGGATTATAACCTTACAGATCCCTAGGATGTTCACATCACAGTGTTCATTAATGGTAGATGAAAATATTAAAGAAACATCTTTGATATTCAAATGCTTCCTTTTTTTCTGAAGAAGTCACAATTTGCCATTAGAGCTAAAAGAAATTTGTCTCACTGCCTGGCTTCTGCTTATATCACTACCACATAATCCTTTTATGATGTAAAATGGATTCTATAATAGTTCAGGAACACATTATTGACGTTTCATAGTGCTAATTTGACAAAATGTTATGAAAGCTGTATGTGAAAATCAGCCCATTGCATTGCCTCTGAAAAGTCCATTATGAGACTCTCACCTACCTTGTTATACACCGGACTTAACAAAGAACTCGCTGCGCTCCCACCTCACATACTCGCTCACTGCTTTTCCAGGGTAATGAGCCTGTTAAGTAATACCTATTTAATAATTCCCACAACATAATAATGGAGGCTAAATGCCCGACAATCACTCTAAGCTTTGTGCTAATGATTTTTCGAGAAAAGTGCAGACCTTGAAAATTAGCCGCCTTTGTTCTTTCTGTAACTCACCTTCATCACATTCAAAGGAAGACAAGTAATAGAGGAGAGGCTTTTGATGTAGATGGAGCAGTAATAATGAAACTTAATATTTTTGCCTATAATGATAAGAGTTCAGGTATGAAGGTCTGCCAGTTTTTTTTCATAGTTTCACACGTTCATTCAATTCAGTGAAAGAAGGGGTGTAAACAAGTGTAACAGGTTGAAGTCGACCAACCTTGATGCAAATGTGTTTTTCACAGACTCACAGAGTCTCACCGAAAAGCCATCCGGGTGATCCAGAGAATGCGTTATTTTGTGGCCAAGAGAAATTTCCAGGTAATTATTACATTTTTTTTAATAGCAAAAAAGAATAATATTCACACATTGGGAAATAATTGATGTTTATGTGCTCTACTTAAAATTGCGTAACCTATCTGCATACACCTGCTAACAGCTTGGTTTCACTAAGCAGTATTTATTCATTTCTAACATTTCAGTAGTTATTAACTAAGTACTGTACTGTTATTTACTGTCACACTGTCACTGTGCAAACATCAAACACAACAAAAGAGATTGGGGAGCAACAATAATACACTTTGCTCCAGGGTCACAGCAAGCAGTGGTTCAGCTGAGTTTGCAGATCAGCAGCATCATTATAGTAATAGGTTTTTGAATTGGATGTGGAAAAAAGATGAGTACATCTGGATATGAGTCCTATACTGTATGTTTTTTTTTCTTTTAGATGATGTTAGTAACGCTTTTATGACTTCTCTAATTCTAATCAAAAGCTCAAGCCATGAAACTCGAGCTGTGCCACAAGAAAAAGCTTGTATTGGATTGTTTCTAATGAACAAAAACTGAAGAGACAATCTCAGGATTTTTTTTATTCTGTTTCGGTTGTAAGTTAATGTGGCAGCTATGGCATTTTTGCTTTGCTTTCAAGTATAAAAAAGATTAATTCCACTTCACTTTATGTCCAGCTAAACTCTGTTCAGTGGTTTGTTTGTTTTTTTGTTTTTGTACAGGCTTTGTTCTTTATCAGTCAGTCACAATAACATTTCCATGATATTAAATTAATAAAAATTACTGTGTATACAGGATTTACTTTATATCTGGTTTCTAAACCTCACCAAACATCTGTGGAAGAGAAGGAGCACTCTCTTTCTGTTCTAAACTTTTACATTTTGGGGCATAATTTTAAAAAAGATCGTCTGGGCCTTACCAGATCTTTAAATGATTCAAATATAACTTCAGGGGGGAAAAGTGTGACATACCAAACTTTATGATTATTTATTTAACAAAGAACCAAGCCAAAGAAGAAGCCGTGGATGAGAAACGAAGTATACCTCATGATTCAGTACGCTGTAGAACCACCTTCAGCAGCAATAACTTGAAGTAATTGTTTTCTACATGACTTATCAGTCTCTCATGTCATTGTGGGGGAACTTTACAGCATTTTTTACGTCTTTACAACATTTGCAGGCATTCATTCATGCACAGCTCTCTTAAGGCCCCTTTTTTTCTCTGCAATTTCTCTGAGCATTGCACAGCCTGACCTTGGAGTGAATTTGCTGACGTGTCCATTCATAGTAACTCTAGAAATTATTTTGTATGTTGTCCATGTGTGAATAATCTTTCTCCCCGTGGAACAATGGACTTAAATTTGTTTTAAAGTGGCCTTGTAACACTTCCCAGATTAATGAGCAGCAACAATTACTTATCTAAGATAAGATCGTTGCTATGGTCTTTCCTCGCTGGCTTCGTATTAACACACTGCTGAATGCTCCAGGGCAGTAAACTGCCAAAACCTCTGCTCTTACAGAAGTCATCAAACTTGCTGATGAGCAATAAGACTAGTGCACTAATGTTACCCTTTTAGTTTCTATGAAAGCAGTAAGTGTGTACTTAGATTTTCACACACTGTCTCCTGAATTTTGGCTTAGTTTTTGTTAAAGAAATAATAACAAACATGTCATGTCATGTGTTGTTGTTCACCTGAGACTTGACTTAACTAATTTATTATTTCTATGTCATGAGTAAAACCTTTCTTTTTTTACATAAGTTTCTTTGACAGAATAATTTTCTAAAGAATATCCAGTTTCTGGCATGTAAAGACATTCGTACGGGTTTGATCCTGACAAGACATTTGTAATAAAAGAGATGACGTTTTGATTAAACAATCTGAAACTCTCTGTTGTAGCAAGCTCGTAAACCGTATGATGTGCGAGATGTGATTGAACAGTACTCCCAGGGTCACCTCAATCTCATGGTGCGCATCAAGGAGCTTCAGAGACGGTAAATGGTTTAAATAAGATCAGCTTCATGTGAATTATATCCCCTGAGTACAGCATGGATATATGTGTACAATACTGTCAAAGGCAAAGAGATCAATTTAAAAAAAAAAAGAATGGAGAAGATCTAGGAAGATGAAAGGGGAAGTAGAGAGAGTGTGTAAATATTCCTCTAACTTAAGGCTCCCATTGTTTCCCCCAGACTGGACCAGTCTTTAGGGAAGATAACTTTGTTCCAGACAGGTTCAGGTAATGAATCACTCCACTGACTTCTCGAAATACATTACAGCAGCTATGGTACAAACCACAGACCTAATCCTTCTGTCTTGTTATTTACTTGACTGTTGTCTGCCTCTGAAGACCGAGCCAAAGACAAAGGCAACAACTCTATCGGATCCAGACTCAACAGGATGGAGGACAAGGTGGGATTTGTGCAACCTCAGTGGAAAAATACAGTAACACTCACAAGCCTTGTAGAGTTTGAGATTCTTTCTTTTCTTTGCACAAGAGAAAAGTCAAATATTTAATTCCGTCTCCATTTATCTTGCACTATAATTTGAGCTTTTATAGCCGTTCACAAGGGTTATCCCAAGAGGATGTTTACAATGACAATTTACAATTCAGTGAACCCTTGAAAATAAACTGCATTTGGGAGTTTTCTGGGTAATGCAACAAGAGCTGCCTTTGTTTACTGTAATGTAACATGAGCCACTATGTATGTGTGCACATGTGGCCTCGTTTTTGTTGATTCAAATATAAAACTTTAAGAGCCTGTTCCAGTTCTGTGGCATAAAAAGAGGAACTGTTTGCTTTCATGTATTTCAAAGATGCATCAAAAAAAAAGAAAAGAAAAAGGAACACAATGTGCAATTCCCTCCCTGAGTTTTTATATACATCTGTGATTTTTTTCTCTTCGTTATTTGTGATTGGATGAAAAAAAGATCAAACTGCGTCTAAAGCTTTTAAAGAATTTTCATCTCATAATCCTGTAATAAACATCACTTTAGTTTGTGTTTCATAACTGACCATGAAAACTACAATCATTAAAATAATTGGCCCAAACTAAAGATGCTGTTTGTGCTACACGGGTTAATTAAAACTTTATGAACAACGTAACCGTAGCTCCTTCGTTTAACAAGTAAACAAACCTAATTTAATTTTAATTACTAAGAGGCACTGTTGGTGTCATAACTGTCACTTAAATGAATATTTGATTGAACTCTTACAGATAACACACATGGACCAGACTTTGAATCGCATTGTGGAGTCCCTCGCATATCTGCTGGAACAGAAGGATGCTGGTGGCGACGGTGGGGGCGGATCAAGGCTCGGACCGACCTGTAACGTCCTCCCCAGCCAGGACAGCCTGCCAAGCTATGACCAGCTATCTTCACCCTCTTTGTATGCCTCCTCCAACACCGCCAGCACAGTGGTCTGCCCCAACCCGCCCCCGAGCACCACTGGCAGTCAGGATGAGAGCTGATGAAACCAATAAGCAAACACCAAGTTTTTCTTCTTTTAGTATAATATAAGATATTTATGATGAATGTCCCAGCAGACCATGGGGAATATGGACATCTGTGAGAGAAAAACAATAATTCAACACTGCAATATCTCTTAAAGATTGCTATTAGATCTTTGTAATTGCCAGGTTTGAGTATTGTACTTAACATTTATTCAGGTTAATGCCAAAAACCCTGCAACTTCAACCTCCATTCTTCCTGTTTAGCATATGCATATGTAGAAATTATAATAATTTGCAGTAACTTTATTACTCTTAGATTACATTTCTATATATCACTTGAAAATCCCAAATGAAAGGCTGTTTTCACTGTTTTCCACTTTTTCACTTTTTTGTTAATGTGAAGATTTCCTTTCTCTTTTGACAATAAAATAATGCAGTAATCATAATCATGCCTGTGTGATGTGAAGCAAAAAACTTTCAATGGTTCATGTTTTTATGAGCCAATCCTGTTACAGTCTGAGTTACTTTTTTTCTCAAGCATTATCCTGCAATAGCATATGATTTATTTCAGTAAATCGTTTGATTAGGTAGAGGATCAACAGGGGGTTCTCACCCCCTTGGGGGACACACCCCTAGGACTTAAATATGGGGCTCTCCACCCTTTGACCTTATAACTGAAGAAGCTTCTTGAATGAGAGGTCAAACATCTTCAAGCAACTTGAAGAAGTCCAGACGCTTTTCTTTCCAAGCTCTTTAGACTATGTCAGTAGTCTCTCTTCCCCCCAGTGGATGGTAATGGTACTTCAGGTGGGCTGTTGTTGAAAGTGAATTTGTATGCTATGATATGATATGATTACTTTTCTGGCTAATTTCTGATCCTGAATTTGTCTTATATATCCATAATAATGGGGGAAAGTATGTAGAAAGAAAGGGGCTATGACGTGTCATAAGCAATGAGTTAAATTGCAACTGAGGAAAAACATGACCTTTGGCTTATATTATGACCAAAGCTCTAATGAGAGGTTTGGGTGAGCCACAGAAAACATCCAGGTTTCTGAACTGATCATGGGAGTCTTAAATTTAGGAAGTGCTGATTTACATTGTAGCTGACCTTTTCACAGACTTTTTAATCTGCATTAGTTTTTTAATCCGTAAAAGCTTAAGGTGCATATATTGCTTTAGAATCAATTATTATATTATTTTAATTACTATATTGATTACTGAAATTTCAAAGTAAGATCGAATTATTGAGAAAGAAAAATGCAAATAAACTTCCCAAATCTGGAATAAATAAAATATCTTAAAGTCATCACTACCAAGCCTTCTTTGAAATAACACATTAAACTGCATTCATCTTTGAGATTGTTCTTATACATTAATAGGTTTTACTTAAATATATGCCATTATTTACTATACAGTTTCAGTTACTATTTGTTGTTTAGCACAACTTTTACGTAGCAATAAAAGATTGAACTAATTATTACTGAGTGTCTATGTATTGAGTCTGCTGGCCTCGAGGAATCTCTCACTAAAACCAGTGAGATAAATATTTGAGTTACAGAAAGACATTTTTCTTTTGTAATAGGTATTTTGAAGGAAAAGCAAACAAAAAAAGTCAGTATTTCACACTAAAAATGAAAGCAAATAATCCAACTAAGAGTCCTTGTCTTGAATGTCTGGAGCACCGTTCAAGTCACTGCTTCCACAAGTATTTTGCATCACTCATGTTTTAACACAATGAGGTGGAGCTGTGTGTCGTGTCCTCGCCAGCTTATTGAAACAGTCAAAAGCATGGCTAATACCATGCTCTTTAGACAGCTGACCTTTGAGCGGCAGATGGTGACCTTTTCCCTGCTGACCATCCGTGGGGTGTCCAGGCATTCCTTCATACAAGTACCCATGTGGAGAAAGGGCCCAAATGACCATCTGCCTCTGGTGTGGACAACAATGGGCTGCACCCTCCTAAAGTGTGCTGAGGGTGCTTGGCCTTTGTGGCGATCAGGAAGAGGGTGAGGGGAGAGTTTCATTACAGGGAGGTCGTGGATTGTTTGGGATATTGGAGTAATCTGCGTTATAAACAATCAAACAATACAGAAAGTCATTATGTCCTAAAGCTACAATGAACTGATTTTTTTTCATGTTTCTTTAGCATCTGCTTAGGTGAGGCAATTTGTAAGGCACATTTCATACAGAAAGAAAAAAGAAATAAAACACTAACATGCTAATTTTGCCAGCAGTTTGCTTCGCATCAAAGGATACAATTTCCTCAGATTGTATTTGTTGAGTGATCAAACACAAGTGGAAGTCCTAATGCGTGTCTTTCCTGCAATTTCTTCTACTTTGGACAATTTAATGAAATCCCAATCAGCCAAAAACAAAGCAGTACTCTTTGCAGGATGCTTTTTGTTTTTTGTTTGTTTGTTTTTTAATCAACCTATGGGTCATTATGAAGGAACATTTCTTATTCTCTCAGCAAAATCACTCTAAAATTGCATGAAACAATCATTGCAGGCTTGTTAGTGACAGTTAAATTCACAGATAATGTACTGATGCTTGTAATGCTTCTCTTTCAGGAATGTAATTACTGCTGAGTTTCAGTCAGGTTTCAGAGCTCATCACAGCACAGAAACAGCTTTAGTGAAGGTTACAAATGATCTTCTTATGGCCTCTGACAGTGGACTCATCTCTGTGCTTGTCCTGCTAGACCTCAGTGCAGCATTCGATACTGTCGACCATAATATCCTATTAGAGCGATTAGAACATGCTGTAGGTATTACAGGTACTGTGCTGCAGTGGTTTGTATCATATCTATCTAATAGACTCCAGTTTGTTCATGTAAATGGAGAGTCCTCTTCACACACTAAGGTTAATTATGGAGTTCCACAGGGTTCAGTGCTAGGACCAATTCTGTTTACATTATACATGCTTCCCTTAGGCAGTATCATTAGAAGACATAGCATACATTTTCACTGCTACGCAGATGACACCCAGCTCTATCTGTCCATGAAGCCAGATAACACACACCAATTAGTTAAACTGCAGGAATGTCTTAAAGACATAAAGACCTGGATGGCCGCTAACTTTCTGCTTCTTAATTCAGATAAAACTGAGGTTATTGTACTCGGCCCTGAAAATCTTAGAAATATGGTATCTAAGCAGATTCTTACTCTGGATGGCATTACCTTGGCCTCCAGTAACGCTGTGAGGAACCTTGGAGTCATTTTTGACCAGGACATGTCCTTCAATGCACATATTAAACAAATATGTAAGACTGCGTTCTTCCATTTGCGCAACATCTCTAAAATTAGAAATATCCTGTCTCAGAGTGACGCTGAAAAACTAGTTCATGCATTTATTACTTCCAGGCTGGACTACTGTAATTCATTATTATCAGGATGTCCAAGAAACTCACTGAAAAGCCTTCAGCTAATCCAAAACGCTGCAGCAAGAGTACTGACAGGGACTAGAAAGAGAGAGCATATTTCTCCTGTTTTGGCTTCCCTTCATTGGCTTCCTGTTAAATCCAGAATTGAATTCAAAATCCTGCTCCTCACATACAAGGTCTTAAATAATCAGGCCCCATCTTATCTCAATGACCTTGTAGTACCATATCACCCTATTAGAGCACTTCGCTCTTGCTCTGCAGGCCTACTTGTTGTTCCTAGAGTATTTAAAAGTAGAATGGGAGGGAGAGCCTTCAGTTTTCAGGCCCCTCTTCTGTGGAACCAGCTTCCAGTTTGGATTCGGGAGACAGACACTATCTCTACTTTTAAGATTAGGCTTAAAACTTTCCTTTTTGCTAAAGCATATAGTTAGGGCTGGACCAGGTGACCCTGAATCCTCCCTTAGTTATGCTGCAATAGGCATAGGCTGCCGGGGGATTCCCATGATGCATTGAGTTTTTCCTTTCCAGTCACCTTTCTCACTCACTATGTATTAACAGACCTCTCTGCATTAAATCATATCTGTTATTAACCTCTGTCTCTCTTCTACAGCATGTCTTTTATCCTGTCTTCCTTCTCTCACCCCAACCGGTCGCAGCAGATGGCCGCCCCTCCCTGAGCCTGGTTCTGCCGGAGGTTTCTTCCTGTTAAAAGGGAGTTTTTCCTTCCCACTGTTGCCAAAGTGCTTGCTCATAGGGGGTCATATGATTGTTGGGTTTTTTTTCTCTGTATCTATGAAGCGCCTTGAGGCGACTTATGTTGTGATTTGGCGCTATATAAATAAAATTGAATTGAATTGAAATTGAAATTGAATTGAATTGAATTGCTGGAGTTGGAAACCTGGGAGTCCTCTATCCTATGGGAACCTATGGACCCATGGGACAGTTTGATATTTATTTTTGACACGTTTATTTGAAAAATAAATCCACTGGAACAAAGTGAATGATCATTTGTCTCCCATTCAGAAATAACACAGTTAGCAACGTCACCGAGCCTTTTAAAAGTGTTATTGTCTTTCTTTTTTCTTGCTTGTGTAGCAAGTATGAACAGGTGGCCTTTGGGAAAGTGACATTTGAGCAATCGTAAGGCAAAGTAAGAATAAGCGTAAGTGGTATTGCTTCAGGCACTTGTCAAGGATGATAGCAACTTTGACTATGAACAGGGACTAAGTGAAAATAGAAAAGCCGAGGGAAGACCTGGGGGTGGGGGGGTCGAGGAGTGCCAAAGGCTGATTTGCAGGTGAAATAGATGGCACGCTCTGCTTTGTTGCTATTATCCTGCTCTCAGGCCAGATGGCCTATTGAAGTTCTTTAGAGCTGAAACCCCAACACTGCAGGAGTGCACATACTTATGTGGGATTTGGCTTTTCTAATGGGCTAATTTGGCAATTACAGTTTATATTAATGGATATAATTTAAAGCCTGACGGCACATTTCTTACAATTGTGATTATGAAATATCTCATAATAGAACCCAGAAAATGCAATTACTCTGAAACAATTTTCTTCTTTGAATTGCTAAACTTACAACCCGAATAGTTTTTTTTCTTCTATGACTTCAGAGAGAGAGCGAAAGAGAGAGACTTATTAACCTACTCATCTGTGTCTGCTGCAAAGACAGCAAAAAAACACTAAAGATGTACTCTCTCATAAGACTGCAATCATATTGAAAAACCAATAATTTTGAAATCTGTTCACCAAAGGGCACGGCTATAAATAGATGAACATTTTAGTGTAAGAAAAAGCAGTCTCGGTGTCTTGCATATAAAGACAAGACTGACAACACGTTTGACAGCCGGAGGATAAAAAGATTAAGCTCTATTCAGTGTCAGCAAACTGTCACAGTGCAAAATGTGGTGGACATTGTATTGGATATTACCAATCTGTAGTTTTTACATTGTGTATTATTGATGTGCTGCAGTTCTCAATGTATGTCTTAGACAAGTATAGATCTGTAAAGTATTGACTGGCAATCATGCATGAGCTTCTGAATGGCTATGTCTGATTTTTATCAAAGAAAGAGTTTTTAGAGATAAAATTCACATTAAAAAGGTTTGATATAGGAGATGAAAATGAAACTATCACAAATTTGTTACTTTACACGAAAAGTTTCCTGGTGTTAAAAAGAGTCAACAGGCATAAAATGTAATGATCAATAATCACAGTTTATTAAAACTGTAATATGCACAGAAATGTGCTACATATTCATTTTATATAACAATAATGACCTAACAAAATAGTGCTTTTTTTAGAACAAGTTAGATTAGCAGCACGAGTGTATAACAGATTTTTTTTAAATGCCAGTGAAGAACATTCATAACATCCATAAATAGAATAAATAGAGATGCAATCTCAAAAAAAAAAACCAAAAAACTGCTAAAGAAAAAAAAGAATAAATAAAATCCACCAACATACAATAAAATAAAATAAAATAATTTGTTGTGGGGATCAAGTCCATGAAAACAAATAGTCATTTTCAGCTGCATGTTCATCTTAAAGTCTTAAAGTCTTGCGCAGAGCTGCTTCATTAGAACCGACGTGAAAATGATTCGGGATGCTCTTGGCTCTTGTTGTTGTCCTCATTCTCTTTGCGAAATAATCTGAAAATCGGAGCGCGAGATTGGTCAATATCTTGGCATTACATTTGTCGATAAGCCAACAAACAAAAGCTCACGGGACTCATTTTCCTGTACCTGTGATCCGTGCATTGTCTTTGAGACTGGCTGCCGGTTTGGAGAGCCTGTGGAGCATCTCTTCAGTGGGACTCTTGCGCTTGTTGGTGATGTTGGAGCAGTTCTCCTGGTCGGTCCCTGCGCCGTCTTCGCCGTCGCTCGGCCTGTCCCCACCTGAACGGTGGGCAGCGTCCTTCGGCCGTGCGGCTTCCTCCCACTGAAACCGGCCGGGCAGCGGGGTTTCACACTCGAAGTTAAAATTCCAGCGCCGCCTGTCCTGCTCAATGATCTCCTTAACCTTCAGCTTCAAGTCCTGGCGCAGCTGGCTGTGGTCCACCGGGCCAAACAAGCTCCTGCAAACAGACTCCCTGTGCCTGGTGGGCTCCATCCTTCAAATGGTTAAGTTTTTGGTGGAGATAGTGGTGGTGCACTCTGCTCTGCTCCATACTTGACTGCAGGTTGATTTAAAGGCTGCAGGGCGCAAAACTTTTTTGTTTGTACACAATGACAAGACTTCTGATTGGCTGTTGGAGAGGGACAGCTGTGGTGTGGGGGTTGCTGGTGCACGGTGATCCAATCATTGTGTGACGAACTCAGCTGAAACACTGGATAAAAGCTCCTGATTGTGTTTGTTAGTCTGTCCTGTCTAGTGGTCACAGAAGAATTTCTTCTTACTCAGCATAATCCAGTTCAGTTATGTTTTATTTATTTTGAATCACAACAAAAGTTACCTCAACGCACTTTAAATTTTAAGGTAAAGACCTCACAATAAAACAGAGAAAAGCCTAACCATCAGATGACCCCCTATGAAAAAGCACTTGGTGACAGGAAAAACTCCCTTTTAACAGCAAGAAACCTGCAGCAGATCCAGGCTCAGGAAACCGATCATACTGTGGAAGAGAACAACAATAAATTTATTAAAATATGAGACCTCTTGCCTCAGTGAGATTTACCTACCTTTATACATGTGAAATAACATTTTTTTTAATTAATAATAACTAGTGATTAAATGCAAACTGGTGTATAAAAAACTGGTGTGTAAAAAAAAAATACACATGACATATAATGTAATTGCAAGGAAGTATTTCTGTAGTCTACTGATTACTAGATAGTGGAAAAGGGGTGGGATAAGCTTATGCTTCTTCCTGCTCCTTTTTGAACATGAAAGTTATTTGGAGTTGTGGTTGCTCGTTTTCCTTTTGTTTTGCTTTGTTCATTTGTCTCTTTTAATTCTATTTTGTTGTACTTTTTCAACATGTTCAAAATAAAGATTCAATCAATCAATCAATCAATCAATCAATCAATCAATCAATCAATCAATCAATCAATCAATCAATCAATCAATCAATCAATCAATATAAACACATAGAGACTGAAGAAAAACACTCAGTGAATCACAGGAAGTCTCCAGCAGCCTACACCTATTTTAGTGTAACTAAGAGATTGAGGATCACCTTAGCCAGTCTGATCTATAAGCTTTATAAATAAAAATATTAAAAATTAAAAGAAGAAAAGCTTAGAGCTTAATCTTAAAAGTAGAGAGGGTGTCTGTCTCCCAAATCCAAACTGGGAGCTGGCTCCA
>NW_005187652.1:445221-453970 GCF_000239375.1 Pundamilia nyererei | reverse complement strand
TTCTACTTTTAAATACCCTAGGATGCCCCAGCATGAATGCACACAAGCACATTTATAACCCATGCATGGCTGCAAACTGTCAAGAAGTAAAAACCAACACTAAATTGTTTGCAATTATTTCTGTTTATAAAATGTTTTTGTTTGTCACACCAGATGGCAAAATGCAGTTCAGTCCCCACGAGCTGTGATTAAGTGGTCTGTGAAGCTAAGTTGGGAGACTAGCTTGAAGGAGATTTTAAATTTAAATCAGGTACGGTTTTGCTTTTTTGCAGGCACAACAGTACTCTATTCTAAGACTGAATGTAAAAAGATGGCGGTGGCCACATGTTTGGTGACAAGGAGCACACAATAAAACAATAAAACACTCAGCCTCAAGCTGAGTGTTTTATTGTCGGTATCTTGATGTCTTGAAAGCAGAACTGATGAGTTGGGGGTTGATCTGACAGTGAAACCTCATGTTAGTAACAAGCTTGGCCTACCGTGAATTACACCCTGCCATCCTTCGTCAAAAAAAGAGAACATTATCTTGTTATTTCTTTAGCTGACATTGGAAAAACAGGAACTTTTCTCTCATGTAATTGTTTATCTAATAGTTAATTACTTTAGTGTAGTATGAATGGCTGTGTGGGGGAGGTAGTGAGGGGCAGTTTTTATCAACTGGAAATGTTGGAAAACTTATACAAATACAGTTACATTTCTGAAAACTATGCACTCCTTCACATTTTCTGAAGCTGTCCAGGGGACTGGATTAGAGTCTTTGCTAAACTGGGGGCAGCATTCTGGCTCCCAGGCCTTGTATTTGACCCCCCTGCCTGGGGCTCTGCTTTTCTCATGGACATTATCTATTCTGCTTTCCTGGGTGTTCAGCTAGTCTGTTCTTTACATCACTTTCACTTTCCCAGTACTGACATCACTGCCTGCCTCCTCCCTGTCTCCACCTCATCCGAGTTGGTCAGAGCTACATCAATCTTCAGCTTCCAGCTTCATCTTCACCACCACCAGTGTCTAGACTCGGAAGAGTCCTGTCCTAAATCCTATCACCACTGGGATTCTGTTCTTCCATGATGGATCATCAGAGTCTGATCACTAAATGTGTTAATTTATTTCTTTTTCTCAATAAATCATGTCCAGTTCTTCCGAATGATCTCTCCTCATTGAACCTCTTTCAGAAGCCTGAGGAGGCACTTCTGTTTTGGCTTTACAGAAAATGGAGCCCATGCTCATTTTTAATATGCAACCTGTACTTGAGTTAGTTGTATTGCATTAGTTGTATTTTGGTGAGAAATCTTCACAAATACACTTCAAGTGGACCAGTAAGAGAGGACCACACATGTAATTTCCTGTTCACTCAGGAACTCTGCAAGAGAAACTGTGGGTAATGGACCTTGCACTGCAAGATCAGAATAGTAATGATAAAGAAGGAACGATTCGCACTCCTCATATGACTTTTCCCGATCAGTCTGGTGACCTTTGAGCCCCTCTTCTCTAAACTTGAGTCTGCCACTGACCGGTAGGCATTTTGAGTTACACCTCTGATAAACTGAAGCAAGTGAGCACAATACAGAGCACCAAAATGAAGGAAATACACTGAACCTTCGTGTCCATTCGTTTTATATACAACACACACCATTCACTGACCATGTCAAACATGTGGAAAGTTTCCATATGGAAATGTTAAGCCTATAATTCTTAAGCTGTCCAAGAACATTGCCCTGCAGTGTAGAGAAACTAGACATAAGGCTGTTCCATTTTGCAAGTAAAGGCGTGGTCCAGATGAGGGTGATGTGCAACGGCTGACCAACATGCAAAGTGATGGTGCACGCCAGTGTCTGGGATTGGCTGGAGGGAGGGCCCCACCTTTGCGCTACTTCCTAATAGCCCAGGAGGTTCACCTGAGGCTTGTGGAAGGACACCCGCTGAGCTCTCACAGGTGTGGTTCTGCAGGGGAACAAGAGGGGAACATCTATTTCAGCCATGCAGGAGGGACAAGACACACCTCTGGTGAGTATCTAAATTGCAGCTCATTTCTTTTCTCTTCTTCTTCCTTTTGTTGTCTTTTTTTGTCTGAAAAGCATCATCTCACACACGTTAAGACATGTAATGATGACCACTGGATCACCATTGTGTGTCTGTGTGTGTGTCTCAAGCTACATTAAGATACACTAGTTAATAATAAAGTAGATAATTAAGGTTTTAAAGTCAAACAACAGATCAGAGAACAAAAAGTTAAAATAGCTCAAATTTGAATCTTCAGATTTTACATTTTAGGTTTTTTTTAAAAACAGAATATATTTATTAGCCATTCACCAAATCACTAAACTTGGTGAAATGGCAAAGTGTGAGGAAAAAAGGTGCTAAAAATATTGCTTATGGAACATTATTGTTAGTTTAAATGACAACAAATGCATAAGCATTTAAAAGAGGCCCCACATATGAGCCCTAACAAAGTTCATTTAAATACTAGACTTCAAGCTAGAAGTGCGTGTGTGTGTGTGTGTGTGTGTGTGTGTGTGTGTGTGTGCATGGAAGAGTGTGTGTGTCCTTGAGATACCCACTCCAGCACACATACACACAGCTGCTTGTCCTTTCCTCTACCTTTGCATGTAAATCGTCCTGTTTGCATGCCCAGTAGTCTTCTCCCTCCCAGACCCAGACCTGTAGTCAAATAAAAGCCTCCACAACAAGCTGCTCTCTCCCATTAAAACAGATGGCTGAACACAAATTGACTCGCCGCCTGTATATTAACCATTGAACCACAGTTGCTTTAAAACGCATGTTCTTTACTCAAAGTAAATGGGGAGGCTACTGCTGTCGGTCACAGGAATTTGCACTACTATTATTTTTTTTGTTTGTTTTAATCGTCTTTCACAAAGCTGCTCAAGCGCCCATGCAAATAAGGCTGGCTGATAAAAGTGTCTGTTTACTGAGGCAAATGGGTAATCTTATCAATATTAAATGAGCCTTCTTTCTGAGCTCAGTGTATTTTGGTTCCCATGAAAAGACTCATCCCGAGATAAACTGAACTGTAAAACAATAGCTCCGTATAAAGAAGGTCACGATGTCAAAAGCAGATCCCCTCCCCATTTTTCTCAAGGTTCTTTCCAGGTTAGGTTGTTCCAGGTGCCTTAAAGAATTTGCCAAATTTTTTTCTGCTGATTTATGCTGTCTTAGTTGCATATTCCTCTTCATATAATCCCAGACTGACTCCACGATGCTAAGATCAGGGCTCTGTGTCTACCATGCCATCTGTTGCAAGACTCCTTGTTCTTCTAGCTCAAAACAGTCTGTTATGAGGCTTTAAGTATGTTTGGTGCTGTTGTAATGCTGCACAATAAATGCTGGTCTGATCTGATGCATTGACTGATGTACACAGTCCTAAATATCTAAAGCACCTAAAATTTTGCACAGGGCTAGCAAATGTCCTCATTTCACAACTTATAAGGGGGCTTACATTTAGAGGTTCAGATGCATGTCTGTTTCCCTGCTTCGTGCATACCAGCAAAAAAGAGGGTTTTGTGCATTTGTAGTTCAAACATGGGGCACGAAGCACTTTGCATATGAAGCGAGAATGAAAATTCTGCCAGCTTTGCATTGACCACATGTACTTCTAAGAAGCTTTCCGTCTGTAGAGCCAGCGGTGAGTGAGTCATAATGGATTTATCGTTAAAGCGACCTAATATCTGGGTATTCATTTGTTTACAGGGGACGCTGCAACCACAGACGCGATGCCTGCAATGTGGGGACACGCTGGAGTGGTCAGAGGAACATGGGTGTGTGTGTTTGTGTGTGCAGCACTCTGAAACAAGAGAAACTTTTTTTTTTCTACAGTAGAATTATTGGCTCTGACAGAAGCTTTTTTCTCAAACGAGTGTTCAGAAGCATTCGTGATGAGGACGTCATCATCAGAGCAGCTGAAAAGGCCAACGCTTAGGAGGCCTCACGGGCAAGAGTGCCACAGGATGAAACCATTTGCACTGGACTAACAAACATTAACTAAATCCAAGTACAGTTTTCTATTTAAATTATTCATGAGAGCCGGTCCATTCCTGGCTGTGGAAAAATGAATGCTTTCTCCGTTATTAAATAAGAAGAAAAGCACAGAGCTACATTTTTCATTTAGCTAATACTGGACGAAGCAGATAAACCATAAAGCATTTAAATCATCTAAATGAGTTCATTTAATGAAATAACCTCCCAATTTTTTATTCCATCTATGCATCTTGATCAAATTAAAAAAAAATGGTACTGCAGGAAGCTTCAACCCTGTCTGGAAATATTAGGCTTTTACTCAAGTGAAAATTAAAGTGAGAGTTAATGGAATAGCATTAATTACTGATTTCAGTCCACTTATGTTAAAAAAAAAAAAAAAAGGAAAAATGCTATGGGGTGGCTGTAGCTCAGGTGGTAGAGCAGGTCACCTCGGAAGGTTGGTGGTTCGATTCCTGGCTTCCCCTAGTCTGCATGCCAAATATCCTTGGGCAAGATACTAACCCCAAATTGCTCTCCGATGCATCCATCGGAGTATGAATGTGTGTGAATGTTAGCTAAAGAAAAAAAAAAGCACTTAGACAAATGTGCTTGTGTGAATGGGTGAATGCACAAGTTGTATAAAGCGCTTTGAGTGCTCAGAAGAGTAGAAAAGCACTATATAAGAACCAGTCCATTTACCATATGGGAAAGAAAACAAAAAGAGTGTATGTTAGGGATATTTAAAATATCGTTAATAATCAATTCAATGTACAAAAAAATAGAAATGAGTGTGGTACATATGGAGAATTTCCATAATATAATATTATGTCTGATCAGAATAGGAATCATCGTTATTTGGCAAAGTTTGTGCATACAAACATGGAATGCATACAAAAAGAAAGAAAGAAATAGGCAATATATATAAATATGCAAATATACACAAGAAAAACACAAGTTGCAGAAAGCCTTTAGAAACTATACAAAATGCAGCAAACTACAAATGGGCAGCAATGATAAATATAAATAGGCTGAACACAGTGCAACCTGGATGAATCTTAGATATGAATTTTAATAGTGCTTTAATGTCAACATTAAGGTGTTTTTGTTGAACTTTGACAAGCTTTTTTTTATATTAAAAAAATACATAAACACACGGTAATAAGAAGCAAACCAAATCAGCGAAGAGAACAGTGTAACAGCCTTGGCAGGTGAAATTAACTGTCCTTTTGTAATTGCAACAGCACAGAAAAGTGTTGCTGCATGTTTATGAGGAGCTTTGTGGGCAGGATAGTCTAGATAAAAATTGAATCTGATTCTTTTTCATACCTTTTCTGTGCTGCAGAAGACTGATGCATATAACAATTTCACACTTTTTTGCTGTCAGTGTCCTGCTGGGCTGTTCCTGCTGCTCTACAGTAGATGAGACTCTAGAGAATGTAGCCAGAAGACTCGGCAGCAGAATGAAGAAAGAGAAGAGCCACTGGGCAGCTGGCAGAGTTGGTGACATTGACTTTCTCGGTCCGACTAAAACGAGAGGAAAGGTGAGACTGGATGTCATAACGAGTAAGGAGAGTGTGCAGTTCAACCGGTATACTGACGCATCACTTTCCCCCTTGCCTTCAATCAGTTTGTGAGGGTGCGCAGCAACACAGACCCAGTGCTGATCTACCAGATGCTGACAGAAGAGTGGGGTCTTGCTCCTCCACACCTGGTGGTTGCAGTAGTGGGAGGCGATGAGGTGGCTCAGATGAGGCCCTGGCTTAGGGACACACTGAGAAAGGGACTTGTGAAGGCTGCACAAAGCACAGGTTATAATCAAGGGTACAAACTGGCCCTGGCTTTTGAAATCAAAGAAATGGAATCTTTTTAGGCTGCTATACTGGCAAGAGAGTGCCTTTTATTTGATATATAAAGTGTTGTTTTTTTCTGTGATATTATGTGGTTTTCATTAATAATGATATGATTAATTTCAGAATAACTAGCTTTATGATTATATTGGCAGCTACAATAGTTTAATATGCAATCTTGGATCCAACTTTCCAGTTTGATACTCATCAGAATTACAACTTTGCAGAGAGATCATGTAAAATTAGACATCAAACGTTCAAAACCTCATATGTACATATACAACTGCATTGCTGTTCTCTAGGGGCATGGATTTTGACTAATGGCCTTCGCTTTGGCATCACCAAGCACTTAGGCCAGGCGGTACGAGATCACTCCTTGGCCAGCACCTCTTCTAAAGTTCGTGTTGTGGCCATTGGCATTGCTCCCTGGAACATGATCCACAACCGAGAGGCACTACTCACAGCCAAGGTTCCTGTTCACACAAAGGGAGCACAAGGCCAATATTAGTATCCTCCGTGAACTAATATTTACATCTCTCGTGTTAATGTGTTGTCGCTGTCCTCTTTCCTGCTGAGTATCCTTTCATATTTTCTTAAGGTTGATGAACCCGCAGCATACAAGCCTCAAGACCTGCCCCATGGATCAGTGTATTCCCTGGACAGTCACCACTCTCACTTTGTTCTGGTTGAGGAAGATCCCAACAGACCTGGAGCCACCAGTGAAATGAGGGTGAAGCTGCTCAAGCATATCTCTCTTCAGCGCACAGGTTACGGAGGTAAAAATCTTTTAGGTCATTGCTGGGAACCAATCTTTGACTTAAGCAGTATGCCGTATGTTAACGTTGCTTCATTAAAAGTTTATATCATTCCTTTACATGCACCTGTGTAAAAATGAGTAAAAATGACACTGGAATGTACTTACGAGAATTCATTGTGACAAATGGTAGCTTTTATGGATTTCAATTATGGATGCATTTTGGCATTGTTTCATTGTGGTGTTGCACATAGTACATGTGGCTGCTTCATATATAAATAGCTTCTTTTTTTTTAAAACAAAAAAGGGAAAAAAAAGCATATTCATATTTTATGATGTTTATGAATTCTTGAATTACTTCACAAGCACAATAGCAGTGAATCTAATGGAGTCTATTTTTACCATTTTAATTGTAAATTAAAATTTTCATTGTAATTGTAAATTGTAAAGCATTTTGTGACTTTTGTTCTTGAAAAGAACGATATAAATAAGCCTTACTTAATTGCTTACTTACTACTTTTACTGCATATTCAAAAGTAGCCTGTTTCCATAAATAGTGTTTCAGTCATTTTCCTTTTCGGGTTTCCAAAGCTGTTCACATTTAATATCAGAGCAAAAATAAAAACAACATTTGGTTCAACTCTCCACAACTTAGAGACAAAGGGAACACATCACACAGATATTTTTACATATAGAGCATGCACAACCAATGTAGGTAACACTTCCTGTTAGTGAACCTCTTATATTTAACTTGCTTTAGCCTGCCCAGAGCTACTAATGCTACCCCTGTAAGCTTCTTTGCAACCCACCATCACCCCAGCTTCTCCTTTTTCTGCATTTCATTCTGTGAATATTCTTCTAGGTGCAGGAAGTTTTGAGATCCCTGTTCTGTGTCTCTTGGTCCACGGAGAACCCAGGATCCTAAAAGTAAGCTTCTTTTTTTTTCATTGTGCTACATTAGCTTCTCAAGAACTTTAAAGGCGAAACCACGAAGAGACCCTCTGAAAGGCAGATTTGTTTTGTCATTCAAATGTGCACATTCTCAGTTTGAACGCTGGCTAAGGCTTGAAAATTAGGCTCTGAGTCAAATTTTGGTGGTGCCATCTCCTGAGGCAGCAGGCCAAAGCCAGACTGAGAAACAAATTCTTTCTGTTTTCACAAAACTAATCTCTTCAACCAAAAAGCCCATCAAAGTCACCAATGCATTTGCATAAATAGAGCCATTACTGAGGAGATTATAGACTACAGCTTACACTGAGAAATATAATTCTTGTTGATGTTTAGTTGGGAAGTTATCATCTTTAAAAAAAAATCATATCAACTGAAAATTCATCAGAACACTGTGTCCCTTCTTGCAGAGAATGTATAAAGGCATTGGCAATTCGACACCATGGCTGATCCTGGCAGGCTCTGGAGGTGTGGCTGACATCCTTGTCACACTGATGAATAGGGGCTGCTGGGATACGGACAGTGTTCATGAGCTGCTGCTGGACACCTTTCCAAATGCCCACCACAGCACAGACATCAGTAACTGGGTCAAGCTGGTAAGAGCGATGTGCACAGCGTGGAGCAGGCACATATACAGATATGCACATCACAAGACTTGAACATTGGCAGAAAAATAGGGCACACTGGGGAAGATTGTGAAGGAAGCTAATGTAGGATTTTCATCATTATCGTCAACATTTGTATGTGATGACCTAATTAAGAACACAAGGAGGGAAGGCAAGACAACAATTTCGTAACATATTTTTTTCCGAGCTGATACACATAATAAAGGTACTTTGTATACAACACATTAAATTCTCTTTAATAAATTGCGTCACTCAAATGATATTTCCATAATTACTGACTGTCGCCCTGACAATCAGATTCAGAAGATACTTGATCACGAGCATCTCCTCACTGTCCATGACCCGGAACAAGAAAGCTCTGAGCTGGATACAGTCATTCTCAAAGCTCTAGTCAAAGGTAAAATATTTTTCTTGTGAGAGATATGTTTAAGAAACTTGCAATTTCCTAAGGCTGCACAATTACAGGTTTCCTGACATGACAGTTGCAATAAGAAAGAGCTTTGACATTTTGAGCGCTTGATAGATTGTAAATCTGTTGACATATTGTGTGTGTGTGTGTGTGTGTGTGTGTGTGTGTGTGTGTGTGTGTGTGTGTGTGTGTGTGT
>NW_005187652.1:420554-445201 GCF_000239375.1 Pundamilia nyererei | reverse complement strand
ATATTGTGTGTGTGTGTGTGTGTGTGTGTGTGTGTGTGTGTGTGTGTGTGTGTGTGTGTGTGTGTTTATCAGCTTGCAAGAGCCAAAGTCAAGAAGCCCAAGACTTTCTGGATGAGCTGAAGCTGGCAGTGGCCTGGAACAGAGTGGACATTGCAAAGAGTGACATTTTTAATGGAGATGTGGAGTGGAAGGTGAGACACAAGGATCTGATCAAGGTTTGACAAATTTTGGTAATTAACCTCCTAGGACCGGCCGTCCACTTATGTGGACATCACATTTTGGGTTATTTAGACCAAAATACTCAATTCTGCTCTACATGGGCCTGATATCCACATTATACTGCTACTGTTCTATCAAAATTTAAAATGAATATCCTCATTTGTGGCTCTCACTTTTCTTAAAAACAAAAATGAGGTAAAAAAAAAAAAATCTGGTAATTCTTTGTTTTTACATTCATCGGGCCCCAATATGCCCAAATATCAAAGAGAAATTAAAAATGCATGTCGTGGAAGAGTTCGGGTCTTAGGAGGTTAAACCTGGCGTGCCTGCTAAAGCAACATTAAAAGGGAGTGGGAATTTTTCGAGTACAATCAGTGAGAGTCTGGGCTATTTAAGGTAATTAAAACAAAAGCTAGCCCAGTTGTGAATATGCTAGTATTCTAATATGCTCACAATGATATCAATAATATATTTTATCAGATATAATATTTTTCATTATCACTATTATAGCCAAATGTGCTGGTTTCATAGTCTGTATATAAAAGATGGATGCAGCTAGCGTGACATTGCCCACTGATTTGTGGACTTCTATTTTGAAGGCTGAAGCCTGACATTTTGGCAGTTGCCATGTTTTGCTGACATGAGATGTCATGACTGAAAAGTGGAGACTGAGTGAGAAACCCATGATAACTGCACATAGACAGGCAGCAACAGTCCGAATTATACCCTGCTTTGTCATCTATTTTTGTCTAAATAAAAGCAAAATGTACAAACTGCGCACCATTCTCTGCTAGATATGATTTAAAAGTAGTGAATGACACCATGAAATCATCATTATAGTGTTCACTGAGATCATAAATAAAGTGGAAAGTTGGGTTGTTTTTTATACATCTTTATACAATCTGACCTCTTTTTGCAACCAGCCCACGCCCTCTACTGGCCGTTAGGAAGAAGGCAGGATTTGAAAGAATTTAAGAACCAAAGAAAAAAGTTTTGACACACTTCTCTGCTGGAATTCAAACCTAGAGGCTATGTCCACCTTTTTTGTAGAGGCTGTTATCATTTTGATATATTAGCCTGCTAACATTGCCTAATTAATAGATGTTAGCAATTAACACCAACCTCAAAGCACCAGCTGTGCCAGTAGAATTCACCTTCAGAGGATCATGGATGTGTGTGCAAAATTACACAGCAGACCACCTAATAGCTACACTCTTAGACCTCTACAGAGCTTGTTTTTAAAGCTGTTTAGCATGTGCAATTTGCAATATTCACATTTGGATTAAATCTGCAAGAAAGGGATTTATATGAATAGTATTATAGTAATAACAATAAGAGTACCAATCAAGACTGGTAAGGCTCTTCATAATAACAGAAAAGAATATTTTTACAGCTGTGAAGAAGAGAGGTCATGAGTGAGTCACTGTAATAAGTCTACTGATCTTTGCAGGCTTGTGATCTTGAAGAGGTGATGATGGATGCACTGATCAATGACAAGCCAGACTTTGTGCGCCTTTTCGTGGACAATGGCGTGAACCTGGGAGAGTTCCTTACCTATGGCCGTCTTCAGGAGCTTTACTGGTCTGTCTCAGAGAAAAGCCTCCTTCACAACCTGCTCCTCAAAAAGTACGAGGAGAAGCAGCTTCTGCTCGGAGCTGCCAGGACACATGGTCCACCCGGGCACCATCCTTCCGAGCAAGGAGACCGAAAACCCCGCTTCACCCTCTATGAGGTCGCCAAAGTGCTGAAAGACTTTCTCCACGACTCTTGTAAAGGCTTTTACCAGAAGACTCCCACGGTAGGTGATGTACTCTTCTTTGAAAGTTCCAAACAAGCAATATGTTGTCTGTGTTAGGTTTCTCATCCCTTTTGGTCTGTCAACTTAAAATGAAGCAGTGTCTCTGTGAAACCACATAAAGGTTTGCATTCATCTATGAGATGTGAGCAGCGAGTGAGAGAGTTTACCTCTAACCTTCTCAGGCAGCTATATTCGCAACATTTAAGCGCCTGAAAGATGCAATGAACCAGAAAATATATAGACTTTGTGGTAAACTGACTTCCCGGAAGACAGTGAATCTTTAATGGTGACTTTAATAGCAACTCATCCTACCTACACTAATAGCAGAAAAAAACATCAAATCTACCCAATAAAGCCAAAGTGCTCTTTTCAGGGCAGCCAGCCCTTTTGTTACTCCTATCACATCATCATTTTTTTCTCTCTAACTGCAGCAAAAAAGAGATGGATCATCGTGGAAAATCACACCTGCTGCTGCACTCTAAAAATCCCTATATTTTCTCTAATTATGCTGTCAGGTTTTGTGCTACTCACTGTTGTAAGGCTGGTTGTCTCAAAGAAAAACACAGCCACAGTCAAATGTTTTCTTGGCTGAAGGTCTGCTTGGCTAAATTCATTACATATTCCAGTTGACAACCAAGCAGCTATGACTTCTTTACAGCGGAGCGAGGGAAATTGGTTTTGCGGTAAAAGGACTGTCGTAGATTGACTTATGTAAGCACTGCCTGTTCTGTAAACTGTGTGCGGCTGCCTCATCTACTATACATATTAAATACATTAAGCGTTCTCTCTGTGTGCTCCAGGAGAAGCCAGCAAAGGGTCGACTGTTCCACACCCAGAAGAATCTGGCTGAGTTAGAGGAGCGCTGCGAGCATCCTTGGCGAGATCTCTTCCTCTGGGCGGCCCTTCAGAACCGGCAGCAGATGGCTAACTACTTTTGGGCCATGGTCAGTCTTGTCAGCTTCTTTAGTCGGTTGAGCTACAGCTCGTACTATCTCAGCACTGTGCGGCTCGATAAATAACTAAATGTGCCTGGCTTTGGAAAATTCTACTCAAAGCAAAGTGAAGTGAGCAGAATTATGCTGTGATAGTTTGCGTTCTGCTTTGGGTGTGATGAGCGATGCGGGCCAGCCCAGTGCAGGTGTAGGTCAGTCCTGCCATATGAAAATGTCACTCGAGATAAAAAATAAAAAAAAAGAGCCCGGCAAACGGCGTATTTATCAAGAACTGAGGTGAACTAAAAAGCTATCTTATCTCCAAGAACATTATTCAAATGAAGGTCAGGCTGCTTGCTGAGGCAGCCAACCAGCGGTGAGCCAGCGCATGCGTGTCTAACGTCCTGATGAAGGTAATGAGACATATAGGCCGACAAGGGATTGATGTCCCACGAATAGTTTAAATGACACTCATCAATGATAATTGCTCTTTGTTTTCAACGTCTTTTCAAAGCACCTTTCATTTCTTCATTGCCATTCCCTGAACTGAGGCAACCAATTGTTGTAATCTCACACGCGGTCATCATTATGTGCTCTTTTCCAACGTCTTATATTTCAAACATTATCTGAAATTATGGTAATTGCGTTCAGTGTGTGCCCATCCCCCACCTCTAGCGCCTCAGCACTCAGGCTCTGGCCTGGACTCTGGCATTCGTAATTTGATTGTTTGAAGTATTTCCCACGTTGAAGGCGACAATTATTCTTGCAGGCTAGCAAAATCTCACATATTTATTATGTGCATATACAGTATGTCGACCCAGGAGCGTGAAGAAAATGCAGCATAATCAACACAAATCATTGATCCTTTAAACAAAAATGGGAAGAGCCCTCTGCTGCAATATGCTGCTCTTCCTCACAGTCCAGTGCATGAGTATTAGCATTACTGGTGACTTTAAACGGACCATAGATCTGCTTGTAAGCATGAATATTTCTTGAACAGCTCATAAATATGTCTTTTCGTTAACCCTGGACTGATGTTCCATCCAGCATCTACCCAGCCTTCCAACCATTGTCAGCCTATTATACTCCAAGCTATCAAAGCCCTAGTTGGATAAGTGGTTAAGAAAAGAGTGAATCTGGCTGTTATATATATGTAATACTTGCTTTCCTTGTCTTCCCAAGACCTGTAAGAAGTTAGAAAATGTCCATTTTTATATGTACAACAGACAGGTTTATAATGTCAGCTATATATAGATATGTTGTAAAGAATCTTTCAGTTCATGAAACATTCAGGGAAACTATCTTGCCACACTGTGAAAACAGTCATTCTTTATTTATACTTTACACAATCCATGCAGTTCATATACAACCTAAAGCAAGCAGCTTCCTTCTGGGTTATTCAATAGATCAAACTACAGAGACTGAAAATAAAACAACCATTCAAATATGCCTTACATTCAAGGTCAGATGGTTAAAGCCCTTCAAGAGCCTGCTATCATACCCAAACTGGCTGACTAGTTATTTTGGCCGATAACAACGGTGTCGCACGACATGTAAGGAAGTGCCTTTGAATGCAGGCTTTAGAAATCACAGGGGGGAAAAAAACCTACAAGTTGTATCTGTAGTAGCCCCATGCACACAATAGAAGCATTTAGATGCAAAAGATGCAGCTCTCAAAAATTCAAATCCCCCTTTCAGACCCATTTCTTGGATACAGCTCTCTTGTAATCTTTCAGGGCCCTGAGGCGGTTGCGGCAGCCCTGGCGGGTTGTAAGATTCTGAAAGAGATGGCACGACTGGAATCCGAGGCTGAGTCCGCACGTAGCATGAAGGAGGCCAAGTATGAGCAGTTTGCCCTTGGTGAGTACATAAACTGTTTAATGACAGGAGCTGATAATGCAATGGTCAAACATAGCAAGAGGTAAAACCTCTAACTTCAAGCCAGCAGTGTTTTGCTTTGCTTTTTTTTGTTATCCACAAGCACAAACAGATTCCACTTGAGGGACTAAAATATAAATCTGGATGTAATCTAACTGAGCGGTTGACACTGTGTAACTACTGTTCTTATTGTGGCAGATGTCTTTGGAGAGTGTTACTCCAACAGTGAAGACAGGGCTTATGCTTTGTTAGTGAGGAGAACACACTGCTGGAGCAAATCTACAGTCCTTAACTTGGCAACTGAGGCAGATGCCAAATCCTTCTTTGCCCACGACGGAGTTCAGGTGACAAGAAGACACATGCGGTGCTCCGTTTTAAAATTTATACGTTTCATCCTACAGATTAAGTATTGGGAAGCCGACAGATAAGTCTGGTTCTTTGCCACCATCTCTGCTGATATACTGGGTTTCCATGGCAGTTATTAAACATTTCCCTCTGCACTGTATGCCATTAGATACTTAGAAGCCACTTTATGCACAGTTTTGTCTAAATATGCCTCCAACAGATGCCCTTGCTATTAGAAAGTCATCAGTGAGAGTTAATTGGTATTCAGTGTCAGTAGGGAAGGTTAGCACATGGGAATGATATATTTTATTCATAGCACACAGTCGGAATTACCTTTTTAATGGGATGCCGTTAATTACAATCCAGTACATGTGTAATGTTTCAAAGAGAAAGTGGGTTTCCCTGGTCTCAGGCAAAGTAGCTGCTGGTTAATGAAATGGTTCGACTGGGGGAGAAGCATTTTGATTTTGATTTTTTTTTCTGTCTGTCTATCTGAGATAACTCCACATATGTTTCTTCTGTGAATATGGGCTCCAAGCTGCAAAGTAGAAATTTTGTAAGGCCTCTGGTGCCCCCTTGTGGTAACCTGAATTTACACACTCTGCTAGTTTGCCAATGTTGTATGAGAAACTGATTCTGTTCTGCAGGCTCTGCTCACAAAGATTTGGTGGGGGTCTATGAAAACAGACACAGCCATCTCCAAACTCGTGGCGTCTTTCTTCTGTGCACCGCTCATATGGACCAACCTCATAAAGTTCAGGTGATCAGTCTGTTGATGAACTCCACCTTTTGTCTTTGCCATGCTGATGAGCTCTGTGTCACTCGGTTGTGTGCATTATCTGGGTTTTGGGGTTTTCTTTTCAGTGATGAAGAACTTGACAATCGTAATGCTGGCAAGCAGTTTGTGGAGCTGGACAGTCTGGACACAGAAAAGGCTTTACTTCTAAGCGATGATGATGATGACCCTCTGTGAGTTTGCTCTCTTGTTTAATTTAGAGTTCATAGACTTCAGCTTGAGTGCACACTGATCTGCTTTTTGCCAAAATGATTAAGCTAAAAATGTAATTTCAGTTGTTGTTTATATTTTCTATTCAGCAAGACTGTTTTTTGTGACAACAAATTAGCTACTTAATGTTTTCTTTCCATTTTTGATTATTTGCTTTTAATTCGATTTACTTTGAGTTCGTTTCCAGCGTGGATTTTCTTGTTTCAGTTGGTTTTTACTGTTTTAAAAATCTTTATTACTTCAAGCGTTAGGTCAACACTTTTTAATTTTTACTATATGAAGGGTAATTTGTCAGAGGCAAAATTTAAGGAAAGTCAGTACAGGTATTGCATTAAAAGCACTTAACTATTTGAATGCTGTTGACTTACAGACTTGTAGCTGTTAATCTCCATTTACATGATTATATCTATAGTTAGGTCAAGGTCAAGGTCAAGGTCAAATTTATTTATATAGCACATTTCCAACAGTCTATGCTGCACAAAGTGCTTAACAATAACAATAAAATTAAAAACAACAATGTAATACAATAATAACAATAGAAACAATAAAATAAAGGAATAGAAGCAGTACTAATTAATTTAGATAAATCCAAAATGCTTGGGTCATAATGTGTTAAAAGCCAGAGCATAAAAGTGTGTCTTGAGTAAAGATTTAAATTGCTCAAGAGTTTGAGCAGATCTGATATTAAAGGGGAGACTACTACTAGTTCAAAAACTATAGTTAGATATAGATTTGTCTTTACATATTAATGTGGTGTCTTTTTTTTCCAGGGACTCTTCACCTGGAGGTCAAGCAGATCAGAGCTGCGCCTCTGTTTGGTGGCGTTTCTTACTGCGTCGCTGGCGTCGATTTTGGAGCGCTCCTGTAACGGTGTTCCTCGGCAATGTCATCATGTATTTTGCTTTCCTCTGCCTCTTCACTTACGTGCTGCTGCTAGACTTCCGCCCGCCGCCGCCTCTTGGCCCTGGAGCGCCAGAGATAATGCTCTACTTCTGGGTCTTCACAATGGTGCTGGAGGAACTTCGACAGGTGATCATCTAATCATGCTGGCACCTATATAATGCCAAGAATCAGCATCTTTCTCTCTAGGCAGCGTGACACCTTTTTCGAAGCAGTGGCATTTCTATTAGATGTGTTAGGCTCTGACACATCTGAGTAGGAGGTGATGTGAATCGCTACAGTGAGCTCATTGTCTCAGGGGTTTTAAGCCTTTCGCCTCTTTAGTGAGCCAGGTCAGACAAGCATGATCCCTTATTGCACCGATCCCACTGAGCTCTCTCCCCTTGGGCACAAAAATGCCCAGATGACAAAGTCCTTCACCACTCTATTTTTCAATGTGTAATTCAGACAGAATTATGGTAGAGATTTCCAAAGAACCACACTGCTGCAGGCAACTCTGGCATGCTACCATGCCCAGCAGGGCCCCTGTGCATTCAAAAGGATGGCTCTAAGGTGCATGCCTTTTCCTAAATGAAGATAACGCCACAGGGGCCTTGTTATCATACTTTTTTACGAAAAAAAATAAAACTTCAACAGCCTAGTTCTACCAGCTTTTTAATAAACGAGTAGTCCCAGTCTGCTCCCTCTCATAGAGTTATGCTAGTAGTGCATTTTGCTCATTTTACCATCTTTTACTGCAGATTTATTAAAATAATTCATTGCTGAGTGTAAGCTAGGTTTACCTTAAGTGTTTAAATCTACAGCTTGCACCTGGGGACAGTTGAAAGTATTTGGATGTCATGTAGACATCTGTCGAATGGCACTCAAAGCTTTCGCACAGCAGACTGTGACTTTGTGAAAGCACACATGCTGCCCTCAGCTTATTGACAAACCAACTGTGCCATCAAGGGACCAAGCAGTGGTTCTTAAGGCACGTTCAGGTAACCTGTTCAAGTCACAGGAGAAAAGTCAACCTCACACTCTAAGTATAAAAGACATTTGACAGGACTCACCATTTGGTTGCACTGAAGGTCCCCTCTAAAGCAGCAGAGCTGTGGGGACTCCTGTGCAATGCCACACATTTAGGCATCAAGCTGATGCCAGGTAAAAGACCACTATTAATGATACAAATACCAATGCTTTTAAACTACAAAGGCAGCCTGTGTAGGGGACAGCAGTCTATCATGATTTATGACATGAATCATCATCAATTTGAAAATTCTGAACACATTTTAATGAGCACTAAATCACTGTGATTAGTATTTTCCACAATAATTAGCTAACACAACAAAACACACCTTTCAGCTTTTCAGAGTGAAGTATTGATCTGATACCAATACCAGCATTGGTATCAGTGCTATTGATTTTGGGATCGACCTTTAGCTGTGGGCCCTTGAGGTGTGTTTGAATGTTGTTCTAGTATTTGATCTGAAAGAAGTCAAGACAGGCTCAGATTTTCTGATGAACAGTTTTACAAAAATATTCACATGTAAAAACAAAAGATATATCTCTTTATTAATATTTATGACAACAGAGCTTCTTCACTGATGAAGAGATGAGCATCTTAAAGAAGTTTAAACTCTACGTGGAGGACAACTGGAACAAGTGTGACATGGTTGCCATCTCACTCTTTGTTGTTGGGGTCTCCTGCAGGTAAATCTAAATCTAATGTGAGCACTTAGGCTTTAGTATGTGTCGTGGTGATGATTGTGGCTAAAGCATCAAAATAAGTAAGCAAGTGGTTAAATGAATGAATGGCTGAATGCAAAAAAAGAAAAGTGTTGCTACAGGGTGTGATTTATTTTTTTTCTCTCAGGATGGTGAATGACACCTACGAGGCGGGAAGGACGGTTCTGGCCATTGATTTCATGGTGTTTACTCTGCGTCTCATCCATATCTTTGCCATTCACAAGCAGCTGGGACCCAAGATCATCATTGTGGAAAGAATGGTGACCAAAACAAAATCATGACTTTAAGTTGTGCTCTTGCTAATAGAAGACGCCTAAAAAGAAGATTAAGACGGAGATCTTTTGCTCTCTCTCTCTTTTTTTTTAAACAGATGAAGGATGTCTTCTTCTTCCTGTTTTTCTTGTGTGTCTGGCTCATTGCATACGGAGTTGCCACCCAGGCTCTCCTCCACCCCAATGACCAAAGGATTGACTGGGTGTTTCGCAGAGCGCTGTATCGTCCCTACCTGCACATTTTTGGCCAGATCCCTTTGGAGGAGATAGACAGTACGATACATCCTTTAACTGTTTATCTGTTTGTGAAAAAATGCAAAATACTTTGCCAAGATGTGTAATTAATGTTTTGCTTATGCTTGCCATTGGGGTTGTAATCTGTTTGCCCTAGATCTTTTTGTTCCCCCCCCTTCTAATCTTATCGTATCTTGTTCTTACATTTAATGGAGCGCAGCTGCTCGCATGCCTGAAATGAACTGCACCGATGACTCAGACGAGATTATCGAGGGCCTGCGGCCACCATGTCCCAACGTCTATGCCAACTGGCTGGTCATCCTGCTGCTGGTTATCTACCTCCTCGTCACCAATGTCCTGCTGATGAACCTCCTCATTGCCATGTTCAGGTCAGGGGATGAGAATCCAGGAAAACGTGCATACATTTGCCCGTCTGATCACATGAGATGAGCCAGTGGCTTATTGAAATTATAAAATTAAAAAGAAAAACACACATACACACACACAAACTGGTTTACTTGCTTCTTCCCCTATTTGCAGCTACACATTCCAGGTAGTGCAAGGCAACACAGACATCTTCTGGAAGTTCCAAAGATATAACCTGATCGTGGAATACCACAGCCGTCCAGCACTGGCCCCACCCTTCATCATCATCAGCCACCTCTCTCAGCTCTTCCTCAGCCTAATTAAGCAGCCTGAGTCCAAGCAGGAACGTCTTGGTATGAAGGCTCTATATACACTTTTCCATTAGGGGCTATTAAGCCGTTATTTGAAACAGACATTGAAAGAGTCCTCTGTGGCTTAGGTGGCTAAACAAAAACCAAATCAAACACAGGCAAACACATGGCGGGCTTATCTTTGTCTCTCACCCACCACGTGGAACTTTTTTAGGTTAATTGGTTACTCACTTCCTTACTTTTGTGTGTTGCCAGAGAGGGAGTTGCCGGCGGGGCTGGACCAGAGGCTGATAACATGGGAGACTGTGCAGAAAGAGAATTACCTGGCCAAAGTAGAGCGTCAGCACTGGGAAAGCAGTGAGGAGAGACTCAAGAGCACCTCCTCAAAGTAACGGTCACTTTATAATTCTTTTGCAAAAGTTTGCATGCTATTCTCAAAGCAATTAAGTTAGAAACTCTTGTAGTACCTGCACAGCACCAATCTGTGTCTCTTAAGGTTAAAATGTTCTAAATGACTTTGTTTGGGATCAAGGGTTCAAAGCTTGCTGAAGACTGTCGGTGGATTTAAGGACCAAGAGAGACGACTGGCATCCATGGAAAGTCAGGTAAACGGTATACTAAGCTCAATAGCACCATCCAGGGATGCATTTTCCCAAATCTATTTCAAGTTTAAAGTCTAGTGCAGAAGTAGTTTATAAGTTAAAAATAGTGACCTCTGACCTTTTTTTTCTCCAGGTCAGATATTGCGGAGAAGTGCTGTCCTGGATGGCTGAGTGCTTTGCTCAGAGCACACTCAAATGTGGGAAGGACGCGCCGAGAGTTCCGAGTGAGTCAAAAATCAGCGAGAAGAATGACAGTAATTATGCAAAAAGATTCAAACACAGTGCTTTGTGCCTTTTCGATGTAGTCCAAGCAATAATATGTCATTCTCTAGCGTCTCTTGCAGGCGACAAGACAGATGGCGCCGCTGCAGATGCATCTCAAAGTCAAACAGCGAATGAAGCGAAGCAAGAAGAAAAAACAAAACCGGGACATCCAGGATATGGGGCCAACAAAAAGTTTCCTTACATTGATGAATAAAAGTGATAATGGCTGCATACAGACAGCTGAAGAATATTGAGAGAGATGAAAAATGTTTTTTTAATCCAATAAGGGGAAAATGGACCTTAAATGAGTGAAATGGTGTTTTATTTATAAAAATATTGGGTCCTTTAGAAGAAAACATTAAATGTTCCATTGTGGTAACTGTGTTTAGGAGGACAGCTTTCATTAGCTAAAACATTAATCCAATCAATTATTAGCATTTCATGGAGCGTGACAAAGTTGCATTCACATTTACACTTCAATTATTTAAGGTTACATTAGTTAGGAGCTTGAGTAAAAGGCACTTTGAGTAATCCGTCCATCATTTTTGCTGTTTGTGCCACAGTGATGCCTCAAAAATCAGGATGGGCAGAAGCAGTGACGCTTGAAATGCGGCATTTGGAATGGACAATAAGTTTTTGCTGATTCTGTTCCACACAATGACCTTTCTCACAAGATACCCCCGTGGAGCTTTTGTGTTACTGCTGTGTTTCTCATCAAAATTCTCTGTGTGAGATCCTGGCGTGCCCAAATGTGGCAAATGCATCACTTTCTTTGTAAAACATCTGAAAGGGAATTTTGAACGTTACCACCCCCAAATGCCCTTTGTCCTTCAGTGGAACAGAGAGATTGTTCCTGATTAAAAGGAAAAATGGCCAGGGTTAGTTCACTGCTTGGAATTCAGTTTCACCTGTTCAGGTTCATTTGCATCTATTCTAAGATAAATAGCACCTCCAGTGTTTCCAATATATGCTGTTTACCCAGAATATACAAGGATGGGGGGGGCTCTAGGCTTCCATTGGTTTGGCTTGCCAAGGTGAGTCAGTAGACTAAGCACACATAAGGGGAATGAAAATAAGATTGTGTCTATGCTAATAATTATAAGCGTTTAACTTTCCATTGTTACCTAGTGACCCTTTTTTTGGTTCATGATTCAATATTAGATAACATATGATCAACTGTGGTTACAACAAATTCCCACAACTGATTCTAGGGATTTAAGCCTGTTCACTTAGGTTTTTATAAAATGCTTAATTGTCATTTTCATCCTCTGCTGTTAAGAATATGTAATACATTATCCACATATCCTGTACACACTTGCAGATGACAAGGGGAAAAAAACCCAAAAAAGGCATCTGCTCTTTAAACAATGATTGAAAAATGACACTAGAGGTAAAAAATTAAAAAAACAAAACAAAAAAAAACAAACCCAAAACCAAAAAGTCCTCATGCTGTGTTCTACAACAATAGCAAGAGAGCCTGTGGTGCTGAGCTGATTAGATACAGTTCACATGGTCTTAACAGCGTAGATTTAAAGTACATATCTCTCATAATGATCTAAATGAATTCTGCTGTACATCTATTACAACAAACATTCAGATCTTGAAAAAAAATAAATACTAGCTATTTTAAAAGGTTGTTAATGTCAATTTTTCTTCCACTTGATCACCATCAATTAAAAATGAACTTTACTGAATTACTAAAACACTGGTAGAGGTACCATAAATGTCAGCTTGTGGAATATCCCACACAAAGGAGTGCGACTTTAGTCTCTTGAAGCAAATGCCTCAGGTCCTCTTGGCTGTACAGCTGGTCCCTCACGGTGAAGGATATTGTCAAAACGCGGCGTCACCTCGCAGCGGATGAGCAGAGTGTCGTCTTTAACATAAGCTCTCTGACTCAGCTGAGACAGGTGCATGAAGGTGACATAGCCAAATCCTTTGGGATTGCGCTGAATTGTCGGCTTCTGGAAGGCCTGTAGATCTGGTTTAGTCTCCATTGCCTCCATGTGATGCTGACCCTCAGGGCCCTGGTCTAGGATGGCGAGCCGGATGGTTCCTTGAAATGGCCAGGTAAGCTGCCCATCAAAAGCTCCTTGCATGGTGTGCACAAATAGGGAGATGTAGTTGGAGCAGCGAGGGGCATTGGGGGTCTGCAGGTGTAAGCGCAGGCACAGCTTGTAGCCTGGGCGGCCTGTGTAAAAGCCGGGGCTGTGCTCAACCACTGGCTGGCCCGCTTCTTGGTTCCGCAGGTGGACTGAAAAACCTTTGAGGCGCCAGATGAAGATACCATTGCAATGTTGGGCCTCCAGCTCTTTTACTGTATCCTCCAGCATGGACACTCTACGCCTGAGCTCTGCTAGCTGGCCTGCCTGTGAAAATGAAATGGGAAAATATTTGAGAGAAAATGAAAGAATAGAGGATTTGAGACTAATCTAAAAGAAACTAATCTAAAAGAACAAAAACAAACCAAAACCCCAAAAGGTCAAAATACACTTGGATATCACTTACTTGGGTGTCTTTTAAGATGATGAGTTCACGGAGCTGGTGATCCTGCTTCACCAATCGTCCATCCATCTCACGGAGCCTCTGCTGCATCTCTTCACTAGACGGACCTGGAGCACAACTGCTACTGCAGCTCAGAGCTGCAGCCCCTCTGGGCCCACTACAGGCCGGTACTGATGGTGCAGCTCCTTGATCCTCAGAGGAAAGTGAAGGTCCTAAAGTCCTCAGGGGTTTGGGTGTAGTACCATTGAGGCTAAGGCCACGCAGAAATTCAGCCATGTAGCGCATATGCATCTGTGTGAACTCCTGCATGTGCTGAGCCAGGTTGTGGCGCTGCATCTGCAGAGTCAAACCAGCTTTAAAACTTGTGTCGCAAACTACAAAACCTATTAACCCAGACCTTCCCAAAGTGTGGGGCCCACCCCCTAGGGGGGGGCGCGGTATGAAAAGGGGGAAAAAAACAAAATGCTTGTACACTGCTAGCATGGGGCACCCACACAAACGCAAAGCAGGAGATGAAGCATCGCTGAATATGTTTCCAAACCAACTTCATTCTAAGCCAAAGACTAGAAAATATCCCTTTGGCTTCACCTGCACAAGTGCCAAGGTAGGTCTCCCCTGCAGAATTGGTTTTCCCTTGTTGGGAGCAATCACGGACAAACAGTATCCCACATTTTTGATTTTTAGTTCACAAACACTTCTTGTAATGACTAACTACTCCTGACATTTTGGAGATGTTAGCTCTTTATACAGTAAAGTTACAGCGGGATACAAATAATATCAGGCTGATCCTGCCACAGTTTGTTCCCTCGGTTCAAATCACGGACTAACAGTATCCCACAGTTGTTTATGTTTTTCAACCCATTTTGCACAGAGAGGCATTTTTTGAAAAATGTATTAATAGCAATGTTGAATATTATTACACAGGAAAAAAACAACTACATGCAATAATTACACTGTGACGCCTCTGCCTTTCTAAATAGAGGGACAGTTACTGTGTGTTTATATGTAAGCGTGTAAAACCTGAAGATAGAGACAAAATACTGTTTATCTGCCATTCTGCAATTCATCACATGTAAACAATAACGTGGCGCACAGCTGACGTGAAAAAAGGCACATACCTTTGACGTGATGAACTCTGTATTCCTTGTCCACACGTAAACGCAAAAAAGGAGTTTTAAAAATCTCCGTTTTCGGTGATTCGAAACGCCGTTTACGTGTGGACCAAACAGCTGCGTTTTTTAAAAAAATACCGGTTTAAGTGCGGCATAGCGTAAAAGAGTCAGTAGTTTATTTCCTTACTACCTGTAATTTATTGCAGATTACTTGTATTTGCTTAATTGTTTACTAAATGTTTGAGGTGTGAAATAAACCGCAACGAAGCAAAATATGGGTGTGTGTGGTTGGAGGATGTGTTTATGCCTCCCTCCCATTTTTCTTGTAAAACAAAGGGGGGGCCAGCAAAAAAAAGTTTGGGAACCACTGTATTAACCTATTAAGAATATGCTGTATGAGAGCTGAAAGAATGGAAATCTAGAAATTGATCACCTACCCTTTCTTTACATCCAAAGATGCTAAAGTTACAGGCAATAGGTGCTTTTGGGCAATCTGTGTCACAGTGAGACTCCATCTGGGGGGGAAAAAGAAAAAGAAAAAAAAATCATTAGTAAATTAGCTTCAGTCATATTCAGATTGGGTTTTTTTAAGCATTTCAAAGAGATTGCTTATTGCTGAAAATGACAGACAAAGGGAACAAGGGAACAGGAATAACAGACAACAATTAAAACAGAAGTGGTTCCACTTTCTACTGCTGAAATGGTGACTGTCCTTCTGCACTGTAACATGTGATGTGACCAACTTTGGAATGGTTCCCCATTGCTTAAACAAGAGAGTAGTTCCTGTTTTGATCACCACTTCCTAACCCTTCATTCACCTGAGGCCTCTTCTTCATGGCAGACTCTTAAGAGACTCACCTGGTCTCTGACGAGCTCCAGCTCACAGTACTGACACTTCACACTGGCAAAGGGACACTGTTGCTGATGAAGCTGAAGGAGCAAATGAAAGGAGACTATTAGGAACATTTCCTCACAGACACAGAAAACATCACTGTAACTCTGCTATGAGATTTGTTCTTGAAAAGTGATTCAATGGTACCTCTCTCTCCTCATAAAGAAAGCATGCCACACAGTCTGGACATGACATGGGTCTTTTTTGGCACTGAACAGTTATGTGCTCTTCTAGGTGGCTCTTTTTCACAGACTGCTGGCACTGTGGACAAGGCACAGTGGCAAACTCACAATGCACCAAATGATCCTGGAAGTTAAAACAATAAAATGAAAAAATAAATACAAAAAACATTTAATTTGCTTCTGTAGCAGGAAAGTCTTCATCTTTAATCATATAGCACATTTAAAAGACATCAAGTGTCGGCCAATATAATCAAATAAAAAGAATTAAAATAGATAAGATGAAAACAGAAAACATTGTGAGACATCCATATGTTTGTAAAGATATGTGTACATGCAAATATGCACATACATATACAAAAATGTACATTCAGCACACATACATGAACATAAAATACATGTATACGTATACACATGCAAACATCATCCAGAATAGCTAAAACAGAATAAAAGTGGTGTCAGGAAAGCTGTAACAAGTCCTCTGTCCACACCAGAGAAAGACACAAACTGGGGGATGAACTGTTATTTATGTGCCAAGAAAAAAAAAAGTGTAGTTGTGGTGGTGTTCTCTGAAGTCATTTTATTGTGTTGACAAACTTGTTCTACAGCAATCTCAAAAATGTCTACAAGCCGCTGACACCTGTCCATTTTATGAAGTTGGCAGTCAGCAGTAGTGAGAGGTTTATAATCACGACTGACAAGCAAAAAGCTTTAAAAAACAAACAAACCCAAAACAAAGTGATGATCACAATCATAAATATGTCTTTGAAATGTTCACGTGCAAAGCAACTGCATCTTCAAACACCAGCCTGTTAACATCCCTGACTTCGTGTTCTGTGTTTGGATCAAACATGTCTGTCACAGTTTTTTTTACCTCCAAATGCCGGAGCTCCATCTTGTCGGCACAGCCCAAGTTTGGACAGCGAACAGTTAGCGACAGAATTTCCCTTTTGGCAAAGTTATCAGGGAACAGTTGGTCTTCTGACAACATTTCGTTGTCCACTGGGCACCTCTGTCCCGTATCACTGATTTGCAAGAAGAAGAACAGAAATCGTTGGTCCCTTTTGTCTACTTCACTATTAAAACAAGTACCAGTGAATTTTTGGATCATTCGGAAGCCTTTCATTTCTAAATCATTACTCCGTAATTTGCCAGATTGCCCTGACGCTAATAAAGAACTAACAAGGATTCAAAACTGGCCTGTGAAACTTGTGATGATAAATGAAATAGAAACCTAAGTGCTTATTGCTGATTAAAAAGATGCACAATAGCATACCGAATGGATTTCTCAATGCAGCTCTTGCAGAAGCGGTGACCACAGCGTGTTTGAATGGCGTTCCTCAAAGCCATGAGACAAATGGGGCACTCGTATTTACTCTCCAGCGGTGGATCAAACTCCACATCGTAGCCCTGCAGGGGGGCAGCCTGAAAGCTGCTGCTGCTCATGAAGGCACTAGGGTTCTCTGAAGGGCTAAGAATGGACTCCTGTTCTTTTTCCAGCATAGCCAGAGCACAGTCAGACAGCACTCCACCAACAGCTCCATCATAGCTGTCCTCCTCTAAACTCCCCTTATTGCTTTCACAGCAGGCCATTTGTAGCAGGTGGCAAAGTCTGAAAGAGGTAAGGAAGCGTGAAATAAATTCTAACTCTATTAACTTTAAAATAGACATGTGCATTTTTCTGCTTTTAAAATGGGGATATTTTTACTTCAGCCGCACAAAAGAGATTTTCTTTTTGTATGAAGCTGCTAAAAAGGTTTTGTAGAGTTACACAATGATATGATGTTCAAGAAATATCCTCCTACAACCATCTTTATAATTTCCTCCAATCAACTTCCTCCCTTCTTTTAGAAAAAACCTAAAGTAAATCAGCTCATTTATCATGAAAACAGGATCCTTATGGGAAGGTTTTAGGGTTATTTCTAATGATCTTTTTCCTTAATGAGCAATCAGACAATTTATTTTTCACATAACCACATTACCAATTCATTATTTGGCCTTCCCTTACTCTTCCACATCTAATCTGTGGGTTTGTAAGCAAATCCTATACCAGAAGAGTTAACACACCGCTCCAAAGAGACACACACACACACACACACACACACACACACACACGTGGGAATTCACTTCAGAGAAGATTCTTGGATTCTTGCAACAAACCAAAATAAATAGAGAAATCTTCACAAACCCGAGTATGAACTAATGAAATATGCAGTGTAGTCTTTGGTTGGTTATTAAACTATAATACTGAACAACACATTTTGTAACAACTGGAATTAATCTTAAAGACTCAGTCTTGAATTTAGATTGTAAGATTAGTACCATTTATCGTTACTCCTTATATCCCACCTAGCTTAACAAACCAAATAAGCTAATCATCCTTGACTATATGCAGCTTTGTACATAAAAACATGCCAACCAGACTGTCAACCTGTACAGTGAGTCATGTACAAGCTATGGGCGTCGTAAACCTCCTCCTTGAATCTACTATTCCTCTACATGGGGCGTAACTTTTACTTTTCATTAGTCAGCATCAGTCAGTCGATAAGGTTCTGCCTAAACTCCAACATTCGGTATCAAATCTTTTTTTTACATAAAACACGTTACAGCTAGCTAACAGTCTGCATACAACGACTGGAAGTGTTGGCACTTGACGAACCAGCCATGCCCCTGGATACGGAACTACAAATGCGAATCTGGTTGCAGTCAAAAGTAAAGTATTAAAAGAAAACCACTGACCAAAACAACGGGCAGCGAAATCACGTCCCTCACATCGGTGACAAAAGCGTTATAAGCTCCGAATGTGTCCGTGAACCCAGGTTTTTATTCTCGTAGCACACCCACCTTTGCCTTGAAAACGTCTCGAACTTTTGGTATCTACAGAATTTCCTGTTTTTTTTTCTTTTTCCAAACGTCATTAAATTTTTTTCGCGCTTTGCAGACGCGAGCGCCATCTCCTGGTGGGAGTCTATTGTTGCCGCAGGAAAAAAATAGAAAAAGAAAAAGGGAGACAGAAAAATGGCGGACCTCAGGAAAATCTGCCCGGAGTCTGTGCCCTGCCGTGTCAACTATTCGCGGAAAACGTCGCTACATGGAAAGCTTTTCATCCTCCTGTGTATACTTGCAGTGGACTCCGGAGGGGCTACGACCCACTGGGTTGTCACAGAGGACGGAAAAATTCAGCAGCAAGTATGACAGCTCATTGACCTGCTAACGCTTACGTTTGGCTGCTAGCTTATGAAGCTAACTATTTTTGATAGCACCGACTGTAACGTAACTGTAGTACTTATAATAATTTAACTCGGTGCGACTCATTTGTCAGCTTGAGCAACTGTGGATTTAGAAAGAAAGTTCCGTGGATATTAAAATCCCGCTTGTTTGACCAAGTGGTTTAGCTTTATCAGACTAGTTCCTTTATCTTTTGGTTAACCGGGTCAAGATAAACACTTATATTTTTATGACAGTGTGTATGCCTCCATTGGAAGGCGCTTGCAGATATGCCAGAACGTCAGTGGTGTTTGGTGCCGACTATAGACAGGGACATTACGTATTTATGTGTATTAGGAGCGTCTGACAAGACGAGTGTGCGTGTGTGAAATTAACAATCGGGCGCACTAGTTAAATCAATGACTCTACACTATCTGAATGTTGTCATATCAGAGATTAATCGACTGCCCAAGTCTTTTTCGGCCTAAGTAAGCGAAGCTAAGCACGTCGGTCACGATCGCGCTGTTTGCTTTTCAGGTGGACTCCCCTTTAAATCTGAAACACCCGCACGATGTTGTAATCTTCATGAGGCAAGAAACCCGCGTTAACTACCTCAAGAAGCTGGAGGTGGGTTTACCCATTTATTCTTTCATTCATGCTGGTCATTCGCTGTAGTTTGTGTCACTACATTATTAAATTAAATTCAGTCGTTTAATTTAAGATCCAATTCCAGTTTGTCTTGCCTCACTGCTGCCTTCTTTTCTGATTGTTGAGCAGAAGCAGCTAGTGGCACAGAAGATTCATATTGAGGAGAATGAGGACCGAGATACGGGTTTGGAGCAGAGGCATTACAAGGAGGATGCAGACTGTGTAATGGCTAAGGTACCCCTGGGAGACCTGGATCTGTATGATGGCACTTATGTCTCATTGGAAAGCAAAGACATCAGGTCTGTGCCATTATTTTGCTTTTAAATATGCATTTATGGTTTCTGCTCCTAAATAACTTCACGGCCTCTGTGTGATTATGATGAAATTGTCATCTTTTCTTCTCCTCTTTTCTTTCTAGACCTGAAGACTACATTGATTCCAGGTCTGCTCTACCCCCAGATCTAGAGAAGCCAGACTGCGGAAAAGTGTTTGAACTACCTTATAGTATCCATGCTTTCCAGCACCTCAGGGTGAGTAGACACCAGGCTCATCATCTGTTGTGAGGATATAGGGCCGCTTGATGACAAGTATTATCTGCATGGCTTTTTTATTTTCCAACAAATATTTTGAAATGTTATCCTGAACCTAACCTCTGGAACTGAATTGCAGAGTTGCATGGAATTACATGGCAGTTCTTGTTTAATTAGGCTTTAAGCCAATTTTACACTTAATTACTAGAAATGGACCAACTGACCAGCCAGGGACTGGAATCTGCTGTTTTCCGACATGCTCATCCCAGATCAGCCAGTCTGTCTCATGTGGGTCTGATTATGAGCCGGTCTGTTACACAGATGGGTAACGTGAGCAAGTAGTCATGCCCACACTTGCAGCCTTGTGCTAACATGTCTTTAACTAGAATTTATTTACTGTGAGTGAAGACGCAGAGTTTGCTAAAATAAACAACAGACCTTATTAGACACTTAAAACCCCCTCGCCCAGCTGTACTTAAACATTTTAAAGAAGCTAACAAAGGCAAAGAGGCTAAAGTTAAAGCCATCGAGAGCTCAGAGCCAGCCAGCCACAAGGCAGCAGCCTCAGTATGAGCAAAAGATCATAGGAGCTATGAGGGAAACTATGCTGATGAGTAAAAAGGTTCAAGGTCCTGGTGATTTTCTAAGCACAGTAGAAAACAATGTAACTAAATGGCATTAGATTTGTTATATATATTTATTGCAGCTGCTTTTGTTTGGGTAGGTCAACCTTGCCAGGTATAAGTGGATGTATAGCAGCTCGTTTAAGTTAATCATTTATGCCTCTTTACAATAACTGAGCAACTTTCATTTGTGTCATTGAGAGAAGATCCTGTAACTTGGTCTGGGGGAAATTGTAAAGTTTAATCATGTCTTTTATGATAATAACATTTTTCTGAAGAATAATTGATTTTTGCTCGTATATGCTGCCACTTTTAGTTCTTAGAAAGAAAATCTAAATCAGCAACAATCGTTTTCGGCAGGCCACGCTTAGAATAAAATTGGTATTGGCCAAGAAAATTGCATCAAGTGCATTTCTGTTAATTACCACTGTGCCATCTAATACAGTTCAGTATAACATAACATACCTACAGTTTTGGATTTTGTTAATATGAAAACGGTGATTATTTATTTTTATGTTATAGGAGGTGCTGATGCCACTGTTGTTTGTTTGTTTTAAACCAACCCTTTGTTGCAGTTTATCTACAAACTTACTTGTATGATGTTTGAATTTAAATTTCTCCTTGAATCCAATGTCAAGAAATTTATCATTAATTAGGTACACACCGATCCACGTTTTTCTAGTTCCAATACTATTCCCATACATTGGAAAAGAGGATTTGTACTGATACCAGTGTTAAATTAATAAGCTGTATTCCACACTGCAAAGAGTAGACTAGGAGTCCTTTTTTATGCGTAAGGAGACGGTAGTAAATGAATAAGAAACAACAGGACCAATTTAAATGACATGGAAAACATGTATTTATATTCAATCTGTCTATTTTCTTAACTACTTTTCCAATTCATTGTCGTGGAGTGGATGTAGGTTATCCCATTTGTGAGAGAGCAAAAGACAGGGTACAGCTTGGCCAGTCCATCACAGGGAGACTGATAATCATTCACATCACGTTAATCACCACTGTCCTGTACCCGAATATGAAAACTTCACACAGAAAGGCCTCATCCGGCTGGCGGATTCGGGCCCCCAAAAATCGACAGTGTGCCTTATGTATAGGGATGGGTACTGGTGTCGTTCTGACATAAACGGTAGTAACCAGACCGAAAAGCAGCGCACATTTCGGTGCTTTATTTCGGTGCTTTTTTTTCCTGAGCTGTGATACACTTTTAGCCAATCGTTTTACGTTTCCGAGGATAGTAGGCGGGGCCAGGTACGTACGTTCTGTTAGCGCAGAGCTACAGATTAAAAATGTCCAAGGCGAAGCGGTTAAAAGTCTGGCTGTACTTCACAGCAAAATATGCAAACTCAGCAGCAACAAGTGCTTTAAGCTGATACTGTGATACTGTCAAAGGAGGTAACACCTCGAATCTCATGAAACACCTGGCGACGCATAGCGTTTTTTTAAAAGCCGAGAAATGCGCCGTATTTGATGGCAGCAGCAGCCGTTCTTCTCTGCGTGAGTAGCTTAATGTTGTTCTTGTGTGATTTACGCTGAGTAGGCTAACCACGTTATTACATTAATGCATGTAAGGTGAACTAGCAAACATCATCATAGCTACATGCGGCTGTCTTCTTGTTTGATGGCAGATACTCTCTTCACCCTGGCCAAAAAGGCTAAAATGACCAAAGAAGAAGTGGAAAACAGTTAAACATGAGAGGTTTTTGGACAAAGTTTGTGTTTTTTCCATTGATCAAGCACTGCTTCCAGCCAAGAGTGATACCATATATGCCCCATAGCTGCAGAAAAGGCTAACATTGTTATCTTTTTACAAAAAAACCAGCTGAACATGAGAGGTTTTTGGACAAAGTTTGTGTTCTCCATTCTTTAAGCACCGGTTTGAGCACCGTTTGAGCACTGGCACCGTTTCAAAAGTACCGATTTGGCACCGGTATCGGATAAAACCTAAACGATACCCATCCCTACTTATGTATGAATTCTGGTTGTGCTTACTCACCTCGAATCAATTTTATGTGGTACACGGCGTGCAGAAATCTGTTCAAAAATGTTTTAGTACGACTTTGGTAGACTATGAAGGCGCACTGCTTGATGGATTGCCGGAGCATTACAGCTGCCGTAGTCAGGAGCCCTGCGGAGTAATCTGGGTCCAAAACTCCCTCTGCTTCAGGTCCCAAAGTCAAACAAACACTGCGGCATCACTGAGCGTTAAAAACTGTCTAAATTATTTTATCTTTAATAAAATGATCAGTGTTGATATAGCATGTTCTGACTGAGAGACTTCTCAAAAAATTAAAACGTACAGCTCTGCTATCACTTCCAACATAAATGAAGACAGAAAACTAAACAGCAGTGACGTTTTGTAGGGTTACTGAAGTCAGACTAGCTGGTATATAATGATGTGCTACGTGATTGCTAGCAAAAGTTAGCATAACATTAGCACAGTGAAGCTAAAGGACGAACGCTAACTTTTTTCCACTCGATAAAAGTTAACGTGAGGGTTTCTGGTGGTTAGAGACAAATGCAATTGCATGGCAGGATGCTGTAAACGGACCAAACTTCACTCAGGAGAACAACTGAGATAATCCATCCATAATATGAGGTTAGTCATTAATATTATACTGCAACAACGTGGGAAGAGCAGCTGCGAGAGAATTCAGCATTAATGAATCAATGGTACGGAAGTGGAGGTAGTGCAGTTTTGGGCTTTCCCCATGTCACTACCCGATCTGTACCGGAAACCCGATCGGTACCACGCATATGCGAAAGGTGTCTACTTCCGGCCGTTACGGGTCAGAGTATCTGTTAAGATGTTAACAATAATAATTATCTCTTAAAATGGTTGCAATAATGAAACATTTCAATATAATGTAGACAAAAATGAAAAATAAAAAGATAGTTACGGATCAGTACTCCCCGATCCTTACTGCACATGTGCAAAGTCTACCCGATCTGTACTGCGCATGTGCAGATTTTTCTTTTTCTTCTTCTTCTGTTTCATTTAATGGCAGTTTACTCCCCAGTGTACGAGGATACCGCCACCTGCTGACCAAGTGGATGAACTGTATTGTAAACTGAAGTAGCGCCATTACAAATGCATGTTTAATTTGATTTAGTGATAGTCAAGTGTGTTTATGCTTCTCTGTGCGGAGAGGATTGTTGGAATAGTCATGATGATGTCAATTGTCAGTAAACACTTAATCTGGCTGATGAATCTTCACGTGACACATTCTGCGCCATTCTTCTTATTTTACTGTTGTTAAAATGGGGGAGGCTCTCTGTTGAGGAGAAAAGCATGAATTTGTTTGTAAACGGATTATCCATTGTTTAAATGTCTCGGGCAGTTGAAAAGGAGGCAGAGCTGTTGAGAAATGCTAGGAGCTAACTGGGCGCTAACCGTGTCACTCAAACACATTAACTGGGGGGCTGAGCAAGATGGCGACGTGAAGAGGAGTATTTTTTTCGAGCTCTCAGCACTAGAATGTTATAAAGCAGTTTTATAGCACCTATTTGACGTCTTTCTAGCTTCCAAGACTTTTTTGAAGATCAGCGCAATAAAACCTGCTAAATCTGAATCCAAATTTAATAACAACAACATGTCGAAATCTGTTCAGAAAAGGCTGAGTAACTCGGGCAAACCACATGCAACTAGCATGCTAGCTAGCGACCATAGCTACATGAAAGAAATGGATTGTCAGCAGATGGTTGAAGAAGAATTTCCACCACTACCAGTTACGCCTTCCAAGCCTCCAGTGGCTAAAAAAACCAACATTGTCTACCAGTCACTCTGATGGCGACTCCCTGAAAGCTGATGCAGTCAACACTTTGATCAATCTGATCAACACCAGAAGTGACGCCATTGAAGAAATGGTAGGAACACTTTGTACGGAATGAAAGGACACAAGTGATAAGATTATGGTCATTGAGAAAAACGAGTGGCTTACACAGAAATGTGACGAATGCATCTCTGAAATTGAACGCTACAACCGCCGTTGGAACCTGAGACTGTATTGGGAACCGGAGTTGGAGAAAGAAGATGTGTGCGCAAAAGTGATTGAGATATGCCAAACGGTTCTGCCAGCAG
>NW_005187652.1:418034-420089 GCF_000239375.1 Pundamilia nyererei | reverse complement strand
ATCTAGCTGGTTAAATAAATTTCCAAATGCAAAATTATTACTAGGTGGAGACTTTAACTGTATTATGGATGCTGAATTAGATAAATTTCTTCCAGGACATTCGAACAGAATTAATACTACATTGAAAGCTGTTATGGTACGCCTAAAACACACAGACATTTGGAGATTCAAATATCCTCAGTCCAAAATGTTTACTTGGTGCAACAATTCTAACTCGAGACATTCAAGGATAGACTGTTGGTTAGTTTCAGAGAATTTTGACATCAATAGCATAGATGTAGGTGCATGGCCTTCTCCAGAAACAGATCATAAAGCCATATATAATAAAATAAATTTAACTTCCCTAATGCCCTTCCCTCTGTTTAACTTCCCTTCTAATTCTTCTGTTATTAAATTTACATATTGGAAACTCAACAGCTCATTATTACAGAAAGACGATGTGAAAAAGGATCTTAAAGATCTGATCTCAAACTTTTGGTCTATAGCTCAAGAAAATTTAGGGAATTATTAAAATTTGTAATTGGCAAATATTTAAGGAAGGTTGGCAGCCTTAATGTGAAATCCAAAAGGTTAGAGGAAGAAAATATAATCTCTCAAATTACAGTTATCTAATAAACAAATTGACACTTTAACTGAAGAGGATAAATTGAACCTTGCTAAATTACAAGATAAATTAGATTGTTTATACTCAGCCAAAGCAAAAGGAGCCTTTATCAGATCAAGATCTAAATGGCTTGAAGAAGGTGAGCGTAATTTCCATTATTTCTTCAGTTTAGAAAAGAAACACTCAAGCATAAATAATATTAGCAAATTAATGATAAATGGGATTATAACAGAGGATTACAGATTAATCTCTAAACATTGTAGTCATTTCTATAATGAACTTTATAGCTCTACATTTTCTCAGGAAGCTGTAGATCACCTCTTAGAATCGCTGAATGTTAAATCTATCAGCCAAGAAGATTCTATATTATGTGATCAACCCATTTCATTAGAAGAAGTCAAAAATGCAATTGGGCTATTAAAAAATAATAAATCTCCAGGTACGGATGGTCTTACTGCAGAATTATATAAAACTTTTTCTGAAGAGTTGTGTCCCTTTCTTCTTGAGGTATTTGCAGAAAGCATAGGAAACCAACAACTTCCCACTATGATGAATCAAGGTTTGACCACGTTGATTCCGAAGCCTAATAAGGACCTATTAATGATTGATAATTGGAGACCAATTAGCTTACTAAATAATGATTATAAAGTATTTGCTCTAATTGTAGCTAACAGACTTAAGATGGTTCTTGACTCTGTTATTGATGAAACACAATCTGGCTTTATGCCCAAAAGACATATACCTAACAATATTAGATTGGTTTCAGATATTCTTGATTATTCTGACCTCATAAATTGCAATGGTTTCATATTATTTTTAGACTTCCACAAGGCCTTCGATACGGTGGCGCATGAATTTTTATTTCAAGCTCTAGATAAGTATGGTTTTGGTACTTCTCTACAGCGATTAAAACATTATACCATAACAGTAACAGCAGTATTAAATTAACAAACAGCACTTCACCCAGATTTAACATGCTGATTTTATCTGTTGTCACGCTCTGTTTTGTAATTTTAACTTATTTTATGTATTTTATGACTATTGTTCCTTTTATTAATTGTGTTTTTTGTAAGGTGACCTTGGGTTTCTGAAAGGCGCCCTCAAATAAAATGTATTATTATTATTATTATTATTATTAACATACAAAGAGGGATAAGACAAGGCTGTCCCATTTCTCCATACCTGTTTTTATTAATTGCCCAACTATTGTCTAACCATATAAAATCAAGCAATGTAAAAGGTATATTGCTAATTGGCAAAGATTTACTCATAACACAGTTAGCGGATGACACTACATTATTCCTAAAAGATGAATATCAAATCTCTCTTGCTATTGAAACAATCTCCATATTTTCCAAAGCTTCTGGATTGTACTTGAATATTCCTAAATGTGAACTTATGGCGATAAAAGAATGTTCGAAAACAGCTTTGTGTAACATTCCAATAAAACA
>NW_005187652.1:407999-416862 GCF_000239375.1 Pundamilia nyererei | reverse complement strand
GGCGCCGCTTGATGACACCATCAACATGCGCTATCGCGGTGGAGCGGTATAGTCAAAATCTCTACCGTTGGCCAAATTTATATAGTTTGTACCGTATACCGTTTATACCGCCCACCCCTACGCAATATTTTCTACTTCATCTGCTCTGATGTTTGGTGTACGTAGGACTGGGCGATATGACCCAAAATTCATATCTCGATATTCTTTAGCTGGATGGCGATATACGATATATATATCTCGATTTATTTTTTTTTAAAGCCATAAAGTAAGAACAAAAAGAGAGTTCTTAGTCAAAGCTTGTCCCAAATCTCACATGGGCACTTTTATTAACATACTGTGTAGAAAAAATTGCTGGACATTATGGGCCATGCTGGGCATCCTCTGCACATGGCCATAAACAACCAGAGGAGTCTGTTCAGTGACAGGTTGCTTCTCCCAAAGACGACAACGAACAGACTTAAAAACTCCCATCAAACTGTTTAACTCCTCTGTGGAGGGGAAACAGGAGGACATTTATCCCTTTCGTATATTTTATTTATATATTTCTCTGTACTGGAAACCGGATTTCCCAGAGGAACCCACCCAAGGGATTAATAAAGTTTTATCTAATCTTATGTACAAGAAAAAATTACTCAGAAATAAATTATCAGCATTTATTAAATAATAATGCTCCATAAATAAAATAAAACAATGTTGTTTTTTTGCATAACAAAAAGCTCACAATTGTGCAGTCAAAATGTAAACTAAAAGATGCTGAGCAGAATAACAAAGACAGATTTTACAGCTGCTCTGTTCCCAAGTTCTACTGCATGACTGACAGCCTTGAGTTTGAAATCCTCTTTGTAACCGTGTCTCTTAACAGGTGCCATTTGTGGTCCTTATACACACACAGTACGGTAATATTACGTTGAAGCAGAGTACGTACTACTCTGCGAGGCTCCTCGATAGCCTTAGCAGTGCAGCTTTTGTAGCTTACCGAAGTCGTACCAAAAAAATTTTTTGAAAGGTTTCTGAGCCCTGTGTACCACATAAAATCGGTTCGCGGTCAGTAAGCACAACCAGAATTCATACATAAGGCGCACTGTCAATTTTTGAGAAAATGAAAGGATTTTAGGCGTCAACGCGTTAGCCCAGTTAGCTCGTTAATGCCATCCCGCCCCACCAACAGGGCGATCCGCGGTAACTCGTTAACAGAGATTTATGTTAACGTTACTGCAGTTATGGCGTTAACATCACGCTGACAGCACTAAAATAGTGATCTCCAAATGTTTTCTTTTTACCGACCAGCTCCTCTTTGATAGCTGCCGTGTCCATCCTGTCTTTGCCTGCAGGTGAAGCGATGGGGGAGGGGGAGTTGTGTTCAGTGAAGGAGAGAGGCGAGGCCGAGTAACGTTGCGTAGAGACAAAAGTGGACGAAAGAGAGGCAAACTTGCGGCTCCACAAGTAAAATTATAGCGTAACATAGACTATATCGATATAAACGATATTGTCACATCTAGGGCTGCACGATTAATCGTTAGAAAATCGCAATCTCAATTCATACTTATGTGCGATCTCATTTCCAAATGACAACGATTTTTTTTTTTAAAAAGAGAGAGAGAGAAAAGACGACGACGATTGTACCGCATTTTGATCCGGGACGTAATCTGCATGAAAACAAGCGCTCACTCTTCCTGCTCAACAAATGACGAGGGCGGAGCCTTATACCACGTGATACAGAAGCTGGCTGCTAAAATTGGCAGGGAAAAAACAACGGAGAGCACATCAGGGATGAGGAGAAAGTGACAGGAGAAAATCCGTCCCGGTCAACCACCCAAACATCAATAACGGGAACCTTGTACAGCGCTTCCCTATACACGCCGAACTCCCGCAGGCACAAAGAAATTACGGAGGCTATCACTTATCACCTGACCAAAGATATGGCTCCCATCAACACTGTGCAAAACGAGGGATTTAGGAAAATGATGAACACCCTAGACAAACGCTACACAGTGCCGTCCCGCAACTATTTTTCTATTGTTGCACTACCTGCTCTATACACGCAGCGTCGAGCAACGGTGGAGACGGAATTTCAAGCAGTACAACATTTTGCGGCAACGACAAAACGTGAGACATTTGTTGTTTTTATGTTTATTTATTGTTTTTATGTTCAGTCTCAACTGTTACGAAGTTGATGTGAAGTTAATAAGTGCAATAAATATTTATACTGGAAAAGAGAATCGTGAGAGAATCGTGATCTCAATTCTAAGCAAAAAAATCGTGATTCTCATTTTATGCAAAATCGTGCAGCCCTAGTCGCATCTCATATCTCGTATAAAAAATATATCAATATTTTTAAAAAAAAATCGATATATCGCCCAGTCCTAGGTGTACAGCACCAAGGAGACTTCAGCCTTTTTGCTTGTTTGATCACCTGCTAAAATAGGATCTAATTGTCTTCCCCTTCTCTCTCCTCTAGGGTGTACAGGAGAGGGCAAACCTGACCTCCCCACTTCTTTCTAAGGAGGATCCTATTTTTAGTTCATTGTCTCCTAAGCTGGGTCGGAGTGCTGATGAGGTGGGTCATCGCATCCATGAAGGCTTACTGAGGGTAAGGGTCTCTGTGAAACATTTACTCAGTATACTTAAAAACAAAAAAAGTGACTGTTTTTGTTTTTTCCTTTGGAGTTGGTGTAGGAGTTGGTGTAGGAGTATCATACTCCTACACTGGCAAGTACTGGCAAATGGTCCAAATATAATTTTTGCATGTCTGCTTATCTAAATTTGTTCTGTTCAGATGATTGGTTTATGACACCCAAATATTGAAGCAATAGTCATTCTGAGTGCAAGGCCAGACACGTTCTGAAGCACAGATTATCAGTGAGTCTTATTAAGGTTACTGAGCTCTGCTGTCCAACGCAACAATATGAAGGAGGAGGAAAAGCTAAAATTCTGTAGAACCTTAAAAGTTGGCAGTTTGTGTATTTCATAAGGCATAAAAAGACACATAACTTTAGGATTGTGTGTTTCAGAATTCGTCGTCCTGGGTGCTGTACAACATGGCGTCATTTTATTGGCGTATGAAGAATGAGCCTCAGAAGGCCGTGGACTGTGTTGTGCGCGCTCTGCATTTCTCCCCAAGGTACTGTGAGGCTCGTCAGACGAGTTTTGCGGTAATATTTAGTTTATTGCGTGCGAGTGGTCACAGGTGTATCTGTGTGTTTGTTGTTCCTGTAGGCAGCACAAGGATATAGCCCTGGTTAACATGGCCAACATCCTACATCGTGCCCATTTTTCAGCAGATGCTGCTATCCTCGCCCACGCTGCCCTCGACCTTACCTCAGACCTCTTCACCAGTCACTACACTTTAGGCAACATTTATGCTGTAAGTTAAAGGGAAACCTTCAAGCCACAGTGAATGCTCGAGTCTTTAAATCTTGTTTTATCACAGCATTTCCTGAATTTCACTGTAGTTAGGTTTCAGAGAGAATCAAAATCCAGCTATCAAAATCCTGTTTTCTTACGGACTAGTATTTTAGAAAATTTCCGACTATCAGTGGATTTACAAGCAAAGCCTGTAAAACAGTTTTCATATTTACGGGGAGTACCAGTATTTTACAAAACGTATTTTTATATAACACTTCTCTTTGTGTCCACCAGGCTTTCTATCAGTGTACTAGTCTGTACATATTTTTAGTCTGTTTATCGTTCTGTTGTGCTCGCAAAGCGTCGCTACATGAAACAGGTAAGTCTGACCTCTGCTGTATCTGTCGTGCTTTATGTTGCTGTCTGACTAGATGCTTGGGGAATACAACCACTCGGTGCTGTGTTACGAGCAGGCACTGCAGGCCCAGCCAGGCTATGAACAGGCCCTAAGGAGGAAGCATGCTGTGTTGTGTCAGCAAAAACTGGAGCAACGCCTGGAAGCCCAGCACAGGTACACAAGCATTTTAACACACTCTCTATGTGATTTTGGTTGTGTTTTTGTTTTTACTGTACATTTCTGTTACTGATAATGCCAAAGAAAAGCCTTGCAATGAAAATATATTGTCATTTGCTGTATGTCGAGGTTGTTCAGTGATTACAAGAAATACGCATAGACCTACCTGTAGGGAAGTCAAAATATGTGATTAAAATAAGTGCAGAGCTGGCAGCCAATGGACTATTTTTACACTTATCCATGTCTACCAACTGTCCTGTTTTTCCCCTCTTTGTTTTCCATATTTGTAGGTCCCTACAGCGGACACTGAATGAGCTGAAGGAGTACCAAAAGCAGCATGATCACTACCTTCGCCAGCAGGAGGCGCTGGACAAACACAAGCTGCTGCAGGAAGAACAAATCCTGCGCAACATTATCCATGAAACCCAGATGGCCAAAGAAGCCCAACTTGGTGAGATGCCACATACAGGAATTAAACGAGAACAGAACAGGAAAGAGAACATTTAGGATAGTCATGAGATTATTGCAAAGTAGTGTTATCACACAGTTCAGTTAATGAGTTTTGCAGCAAATTACGTTCTACTTTGGAGAAAGCTAATTGCTTTACCAGGTCAAAAGATAATATGAGGAGCCTGGGCTGGCTGTGGTTTAGCTTGTTACATACTAAATTAATGTGCATTTTTTATAATTGTGAAAAAGAAGCGACTTGTTCAGCCAGTTGTTTTACTACAAACTGATGTGTATCAGTTCTGAGGAGGGCAAAGTTTATTACTTGGTTTCACATAGCAGAAGTGGTAAAGCTGTCAAGGTGCAGTAGAGATGATTGTAAAGTTGTGAAACTCATAAATGAACTCAAGCATGAATAAGCAAATTCACAATATGAGCAACTCAGCAAGATGTCAAGTCACATTAATCTAGGTTTACACATGGTCCCTTTAAAAAAAACAAAAGTAGGGTTTAGTTGGGGTTAGGTGCAAAAACAGGTTTGGCTGTAACGTAGATTACGAGAAAACAAATTAAACAAAACTTTATCTCGATCACAATTTTGGCTCCACACAATCATTTGAATGCGATCGAACGATATTAAAAGTGTGTTCTCTGTCAGTACAACACCACGAAAAAGTAAATTAAGCACTTGCTAAATTGTCTTGATGCATTCTCCATCATCCAGGTAAGTAAATCTCCAAAGGTTGATTCTGTTCATCTGGACGTAGCGTTTTCAGTGGGAGAAACGTTTCGTTTCGTCACTCATCCAAGTGACTACTTCAGTCTCAGCTGACTGCACGGAGTCAAGGAGGCCATTTACGTGAAAAGGGAAAGACCATCTCTGAATCGAGGAGGGGGCCTAAGGGTACATCTTTCACCATCCTACAATGCTGTGATTGCAGCCATTCCCCAACTCTCTGTGAAGGGTACTCATGGCCATTGATCAGTGGTCTTTGATAAATGGTCATGAGAATTTGCATAATCATGATGAAGGAACTGACCTCCCAGCCCATTGTTCTTTCAGTGGGCTGGTTTCAGCTATTATTCAAAGGTACTGTTTATAAGATTGGGAAAACCTGCAGTCAGCTGAGACTGAAGAAGTCACTTGGATGAGTGACAAAATGTTTCTCCCACTGAAAACGCTACGTCCAGATGAACAGAATCAACCTTTGGACACTTGCTAAATCAGTGTCTTACCATTTACCTGCATGTGCCACAGCTGTTTACTGCAGCTGACGGCTTGACGTTTCCTGGATTATTCAGGAGAAGATTAAACAACATTAAAATATAGATTTAAAGCACCATGAAAATGTCTGACACTGCAGAAGCTGAAGAGCTTGTGCCTTAAAGCTGATCATCATCCCACTGCTCGGAAATACTTTGGAATTGGTGCCAGTCTGAACAAACGATTTGCCAAGAGAGCACTAGAGTTGTCTGGTAACCACAAAGCAACATAGTCATTTGCTGTATGTTGAGTTATCCGGCCACCTGCAGTATAATTAATGCATGTAGACCAAAAAAAATTGTGCAATTGTGAATCTTCCAAAATCAACTCCGATGTCAATAAAAGCGAGCCTTGCAGCGCATCAGCGTATCCAACCAGATCATAAAGACATTTGGTCAAAAAGTATATTTCCAATAAACACGGTGATTAATAAAGGCAGACAGTTGTCTTTCTACAGTGACAAAACCTGTGTTCTATGTAGAATGTCACAGAGGAATCTCACAGCTGTCGAGTATTTTACTCGAGTGTTATTAGAGTTATTTTACGTGTTATTCACACCCACCATGCAGGTACAATGAATGGAGTGAAAGATTTTGCTAGGTTAGGTGTTAGGTCAGGTGAATAAAAGCCAGATATTCTAATTAACAGGAATATAACGCAGTGTATAAAGTGAAAGCAGTGCCATGTCTGTTTAATTTTTATGTTTATTTTTCTTCAAAGAGATGCGCTTAATTCTGGCAAATTAGAAAGACCGGTTTTATTTTAGTCTGTACATTAGCAAGAGTGTCACACAATACGAATATGAAAATAGGATTTTGTTTACCTGACAGCAAAAAAGATTTCTGTCTCTAAAATCAATGAATAATCATGACAAATAATTGTGATCTCAATTTTTAACAGCATTTTGGTCATAGTCATCCAGCCCTAAAACAGTCCTTAGGCTCCTCTGAACAGTGACTTCAAATAAATAGTTTTCTGATAAGTTCATTTTCTAAATTGCTAGTTACGAGTCAGTTATCGACATTGTTGTCTTCAACACACTAAAATGCTTAGCTTTAGGTTCTAAGATGGGACTACGCTAACTCACTTCCCAGTGGCTCAGTCCCTCTTTTATAGTCTCCGAGTGTTTCGAATAGCATCTGAGACTTTTCCATCATGTGTGTTTCAGGGAACCATCAGATGTGTCGGCTGGGTCAGCAGCAGCACAGCCTCTACTGCCCGTTTGACCTGCCTGTCCGCTACCACCGGGGTGATCTGTTTGAACATGTTCAGTATGTCCAAGTGAGTCTTTGGAAAAACTGTTTATAAGAAAATGTAGACATCAAAATGATAAACGCTGACCGCCTTTTTGGCAGATGCGCACACTATTGAAAGTATGTTTAACAAGTTCATCACGAGAGGTTATTCTAGTCTAAAAGCAATGGCATAATCTCTTCTTTTCTGAATGACTTTAGGGATATCACTTTTTTGCTATGAGAAAATCAGTTCTAGTGTACAAAAATTGTTCTATTCAGTTGTAGTTGGTGTCCTTGCCAAAGTGACTGTTAGATGTGACAAAGAGAGAAGATGGTCTGTTAATATGTTAAGAACTGGTGGATCAGTCAGTCTGCCTTTTTTTAAGTTTTTTTTTTTCTTTCAAGTTAAGGCACAAAAACCATCAAACAGTAATGAAACTGGCTCTCAGGTTCTCATTTCCCCTGAAAGGAAAGACTAAGAATTACCTCTGCTGTACAGGAGACGTTCTCAGTCACAGAAATTAACGGCACACTGTAATAGCTGCACACGACTACATCCCCCGATGATAAATTTACTTCAGTCACTCTGTAGAGAGCTCTTGCGTACGGGTAGATGTGAACACTCTAACACTGGCAAATGCGTGTAAAACTCAAAACATAATTTGCATTAAAAAAATTTTTTCACTTACTACATAAAATATGTCACAGTTTGAATGTCATCAGTATTTTTCTACAGTGTAGAGCATATCAAAACCAATGAACAATCCACGAATGAGCATGTGTGTTCAAACAGAAGGACAGTGTTTCTTAGCCCAGGGTTTTTGTTTGTGTTTTTATAGACAAACAATTTAAATGCAACGACACTGCTGTGTTCTTTCTACAAGAATAAAACAAACATTTATTTATTGAGTCATTATTTATGAAGAACCTTGTTTTGCTTTGTGTTTCTGTCTTTGTTCGTAGTTTGGAGAAGAGGTGTCAGTGGCATCCAGTGTGGCACTTGTGTCAGAGCGCAACTCAAACCAGACGGAAGCCAGCCTCCAGCTCCACCCCACCGTGTCTGGGGGCCAGGATCCCGCTGCCGCCCTCTGGGGCAGCCATCAGGATTACACAAAGGCAGGCTAAACCAATTACATGTTTTTTGTTTTCTTTTAATTTTCTTGTTTTTCACAGGTGAAATCTGTGACTGTAAATAAAAACAAAATAAATAAATAAAACGAAATAAAACTCTTGCAGTGCTTAAACAAACTTTAAACAAATTGCTCGAAATGAACTTAAACTCACCATAGTACTTACAGCACTGTGTGGGAACTGGTGGTTTACATTTGGCAGACAAATTTAAATACTGAAGAGAAAATATTAGACTTGTAAAATAGTCACGTATAGCCTGGATAAACTGGATAACTAGAGCGTGATCATGTTTTGAATAATTAGAGTTACAGGAAGTGTGTTTGTGCTGTAGGACTTGCAGAGGATGTTGTGGCCTCAGAGGTCTGACTGTGCCCATGAGTATCCAAGTGTCCCCCCAGCTCACCTGCTGCCAACCTACTACCTTTCACCTGAATCACAGGGCATCAGGTCAGTACAGATTCCTGGATGGACACATTTCTAGTGGTAGCAGCATAGATGTATTAGTTTCACATTTCTCAGACGGATCTACAGGAATGCAAAAGAAACACATGTGTTCAAAGAGCTTTGCAAAAAAAAAGAATAATGAGTGAAATATGTCTGCTTATGTTTATTCAGCCCAGTGGCAACTCTTCTTTATGGGACCAGCAGTCTTTCTGGGACAGTAGGTCTGCCAGACTGTGGTCCTGTCCCCCAACCATACCCAGCCCTTCTGCCTGCCTCACTAGAGTGGCCCCTGGAAGAAAAGGAGCTGCCAGATCCTTTTGCCTCTGAGGTACACGTGCGGGACATTTGCATATGAAAACAACCACTACAGTCCTCGTGTGTGTGTGTGTGTGTGTGTGTGTGTGTGTGTGTGTGTGTGTGTGT
>NW_005187652.1:406725-407968 GCF_000239375.1 Pundamilia nyererei | reverse complement strand
TTTTTTTTTTTTTTTTTTGTGGCAAAGACTATCCATATACACATATTTCTGTCTATTTATATAGATACTGCAGTTACGTAGTGGAGGATTGATGCTGGACCAAATTGGCCATAGAATTGCTCAAGCCATGAAACAAGTAAGGGAGCTCCTCACACCCACACAGGTTCTGATCGTTGCTATGTATCTTATCATCTGGTGTATAAGCCTAAATCTGTATAGAGTGCTACAGAATATGTTTATTTTTCTTTAAATATAGTTTAGATGAACCCTTTTCTGACTCAGTGTTCCTGCAGTCCAACTTAAGTTGTTGAGTTCACAAGACGTTTCCATTATATCTGAAGTCTGATTATGAATAACTCTAGTCACTCCAAATAGCTCCCAGCTCAAATTGTTTGAGGCCACCTTAAGCTAACCTAAGTTGTTTTGTATGTATAGGCCACTATACCCCGCTGGCAGGTCCACAATGAGGCAGCTCTATTTTGGCGATCCAAAGGCAATGGTAGCCGTGCCCTGCAGTGCCTGCGCCAAGCCTTGAGCTCAACTTCGCCTTCCCATCGCCACCTCCCTCTCGCCAATGCTGCAAACCTGCTGCTACACCACGGCCTAAGCACCCACGCACAAACACTGCTGGAGTATGCATTGGCACTTAATGCGTCAGAGGTAAATAACCTGCTGGGTTATGCTATTTCAGTATGCTGTACAAGTAGTTTGTTTAGGTGTGCTTTATATTTTGTTTCGTGTTGGAGAAACGTATTTGCTAACACAAACGGTATTCATCACATCGCCTTGCGTCAAAGGAAACAAAAACATGCCTGTTATCGTCTTTGCAGCACGCTGCGTTGTACTAGACTGAAAATCCCAAATCAGCAGTAGTGTTTTTGTTTTTTTTGTTTTTTATTGACTGTGCTGAATGCGACTTAACCAACAAACTTCTGATGAACTGCATTTTTGATGGCTTTACAGAGCACCACTTTTCAATTACTGGGATCAGTAGTGTCATTGTGCCATGTCTGAGCACTCATCAAGGTGGTTCCAGGAACAAATGTCCCAACCACTGGACAACACATTTCAACATGGCAGAGGAACCTAGGAAAATTTAAAACCTGAGTGTTTGCCTAAAAATGCGCAGCATCTAGATGTTAGACTGATTTTACATTCTGGGCCACATATAGCACGCTTTGATGTTAAGTGGGCCGGACCAGCAAAACTCTCCTTTCTGATAGTCTAAAGAAGTTTAATCACA
>NW_005187652.1:391581-406617 GCF_000239375.1 Pundamilia nyererei | reverse complement strand
AAAATACAATTAAAAGTCAGATATTTTGTGCCCTTATTCATATTTTCCAAAACTGCCAGTGGGCCAGAATGGAGTCTTTGTCTTTGGCAGAGCTGATTTTGGCCCTTGGGCGTTATGTTTTGACACACCCAATCAAGAAAATGCCATAGAGAAACCACAGACTAAATTTGATAGGGAAAATTTCCAATATCATTCTAAATCAAGCTTTGCGGGTAAAAGCTGGTTTATGCATGTAGAGAATTCTCATGCTATAATAATTCAGGAACCGCAGGTCAATTGTGTTATATGTAAGCTGGAAACTGCAGAAGTGCTGTTTTACATGCATGATTTAAAAAATAAAAATAAGAAAAGCAGATCCTCCACAGATGACAGGAACAATGTTCATTATCATGCACATCATCCACCATCTAATTTCACCCGTCTTGTCTTGTTTTTGTTTTTTTTCCTCCCTCAGCCTCATACCCTGCTCAGCCTGGTGAGCGTACACTTGGCCCAGGGCAATGTGACAGGTGCCCTGGCCCTGTTCCGCCACATCCTGGTCACGGCCCTTTCCTCCTCTTCCTTCACGTCCTTTTCTGGCTGTGAGCAGTGCCGCAACAGTCTACCTCTGCTGCGTTGTCTTCAGTTCTACCCTTCCCTTTACAATCTATCAAACCGACAGTCCTGCTCAAGTGAGTAACTTGGGGGGTGGGGAAAAAATACCTAGTTTTGTTGTTTATTTGTGGGTCGGTTTTTTTTTTGTTTTGTTTTTTAGTATAATTTTCTGTTTTGCTATTTAGTTACGGAGTGTGTCTAAAATGATGGATTACAGTATAGATTCAGATGATCAGCAGTGACCTAGTTGAAAGTTTTGCATGACAAAATTCAAGTGGGAGTATTTTAAAGAAATCTTTGCATACTAAAAACAAGATAAATATTTATTCGAAACTAATAGTTGCAAAATGATAATGTTCTTAAGTTGCTGAAACCCTGAAATATCTGAAGTTTTGTAAAATGAAGAACTGTTGGGTAATCTCTTTTAAAAGCAGAGCTTTATTGGGCGACCAGAGAAACTCATTCTCTGCCCACTGGCTGTGTTTTTGTTTTGTTTTTTTTTGTTTTGTCCTGTGTTGGTTCACAGCACGCTGAAATGCTGTAACAGCCACTTGAGCAGAATCTGTCACATCTAATTTAAGGGTTTTAGTTTTATTCGGTTGAATACAGGATTAAACATTCCCAGTAATGTTTAATGCGGGAATGTTTGAATTAATCAGCAAATGTAATAGCATTTATTAAGAGTTGGTGAGTCTAAATGGATTTATTAGAGCTTTACAAATATTTATTTTTCTATCTCTATGAGCTGAAGTGAAATTTAGCCTCGGACTCATCTGCTTTGGGCCTTACACTCACAAACCACCTCGTGTTGCTCTGCCTGAAGCTGCAAGAGTTGCTGTGAAAAACTGCTTGTATGTTGGGTTTCTTTCCTGTATTCATATCAGTGGGAGTGGAGAGAACAGTGCTTTGAAGTGAAGAAATTTTTCCACTCAATAATTTAAGCTGCAGAAAATAGCTGATGCCAAATTTAGAAGGGACTATATTTTGCGCTCTAAAGTTGAAGGTTGCGTCCATAAAGCGCACACCAAATGTCTGAGGTTGCTTGAGCCCTTACAAAGCACATATCTACCATTTAGATTTTTCAATAAAAATCTAATGTACTAAAAAAAATAGACTTATAGTAAAAGTTTGGTGATGACTGCTGTCCTTGTGTTTTAGATCTTGTCAGGGGAAGAACTACAGTGAGCTAGAAAATAGTGGTGCAGAAACAGCTGAGGTCTCAAACTGGTGTCCCTGATAGATAAGATCCATCGGTTCTTCTGGCTCCCTGTTCTGGCTGTTGTCCATGCAAGGCCAGCACAGTGTGTACATGTATGCACTTAAGCACCCAATGAAAAAATAACATTTGAATTATGTGAAAGATTTGAGGTAAAATTCATAGCCAAACATTATATCAGTCAGTTTACAGTAGTTACCGAACGGCTGCCAAAGACCTACTAGTACAAGAAAGAGAACCATATAACGTGGGGGGAAACATGTAGGCTTCTTCAGGGGACAGTGAGACAGTAAATGGAGTCGATATGTAGATTTTGAACTGACTGATTTTTTTGATTTTTTTTAAAAACCCAAAAACAAACACAGTAGCTGTGTTTTCACCGTTTGAAGTAAGTACAACAGGAAATTGTTTCCAGTGTAAAATGTGTAAGGCTGTGAGCTAAGGTTGAACAATTATCACATGATATTCTGGATAAATGTTAAAAGAATAGCAAAAAATAACCAAAATTATTTCATAGTTCTCCACTCAAGTGGGGGAAAATACTTTTTAAAAAGTTGTATTAGCTAAAATTACTAAAGTATAATGTCTAAATTGATAAAAAATAGTTGCAAATATGCAAAACCCTTACATAATAATCCATTCATCATTGTTTAATTAGTCTTTTTTTGTTTTTGTGCATTTGTGTCCATTTTTGTCAAACATTTTGTAGTTTCATTTTAATTGCATGCTTTTTGTGGTAATTTATAGTTGATCCGGAGGGCACTGCCTGCATGGCTGAGGAGGACCTCGGCCTGCAACTGGAAGACTGGGAGGGCAGTGAAGAGAAGCAGGACGCACCGGCCATTTCAGCCATGGAAGACACTCTGCTCTTTGAGAGTAAGAATTTGATATGTGGCGTCTTCACTGGCACAATGAAGCAGTCAAGATATTATGTCTGTGGCACTTCAGCAAGGATGTATTTGGTCTAAATAATTCAGAACTTGAGATTCCGTCTTGTGCAGTTTGGCATGTGGCAAAAATGTGTAGTGTAAGTGTCACAGACAAGCGAGATTTAACAGCAGTGGAATACTTTACTACATTTTACTGGCTTTCAGGTTCCCATGGTCTACTTTGGGGTGTCCTATCGTTTTTTCTTGTTTGTTTGTTTTGGGGTTTACATGCTCTTTCTTTCCTGTTGAGCTAATGTTTTGTAATCCTATTCATTCCTTTCTCCGCACCATGCAGAGGTCATCGTGGACAGTAACGGCTCAGATGAGGCAGCCGGACAGCAGCAGGCTTCTCCTTCTGCATCGGCAGCGGCAAAAATGAGCGCTTCTTTTGGAGATGGAGGAGAAAAGGAGGAGGAGGACTGGCAGCTGAAGGAGGATCTGATGGGAGCCTTTGAGGGTGCACTGGATGTTGGTGGGAAGCGAGGTGACCTGCGAGGTATCCGGGTGCTAAAGAACGACCGCGTCATGGGTGCTCGTCCTGGTAGTGGGCCCTGTTTTGGAAACTGTGAGGATGACGAGGGAGCAGAGTGGGTAAGTGTGAAAGTTCACTGGTTTTTAAATGGCAGAACTGAGTTTGAGTAATCCTTGCCAACATCTGTCAGATATTTGTGAGTACCTTAATTGAGTATTACTACTACTTCAGATCACTTTCCAAGTAAAGCGGGTCAGAAAGGCTAAAGTGGATGGGTCAGAAAGTGTTTCCACCTCTGATGACAGCCAGAATGGGGACTCACTGCCTGGGGGTCACTCTGTTTTGGAGATCAGCGGTCCAACTATCCCATCGCCCGGTCCTTCAGGTAACACATAAACCTTTAGTATTAACTGACAACATCACGCACAGAGAAAAAGCCTCTCAGAGAGGTGTCACTGTATTTTTCTTTTTCTTTATTCTTTGGACAGGCCGTTGGAGAGACTACACAAGTCTTGGCTGGCCAGGGCCAGAGGAGTGCCAGCGGATACGGAGGGTGGACCTCACCACTGTAGCTAGCACTTGGTTGGCTGTTTCTGCCAAGAACATTGAGTAAGGCTCTCACTGTCCTGAATACGTTTTTATCCTGTATTTATGAAGTTCTAAACAGATTCAAAGAGGATTTGTTTTATTGCCATATCGCTGTGAAAGCAGGTGGCAATTTCATTTTTAACAGAACTTAGAAATGCATTTATAAGAAATAGACAGCTGGATAATTTCTTTTTATTTTCTCTCCACTCCCTCCCATCAGCATCACAGAGCACATAGACTTTGCCACTCCACTCCAGGAGCCAGCTGTTGAACCTTTATGCAACGCCAACCTAGCTGCTAGTATGCACACCCTCGACCACCTGGCAGGGGTAGCCAATCGTGCCGCCATCCATTACACTGGGGAGAGCCAACTGCGTGAGGTATGCTGAGGCAGAGGCCGGAGATAACAAGAGGCAACATATAAAATAAATGCAAACAGCACAAGACTGGAAAAAAGTTCCATGCTAAGGTTTCCTTTACAGAAGGATTTTTCTAAGAGCAAATAAGATGAACTTAATCACATCAAAACTAATGTCACTACATTCTAGTCTTCTCATCCAAATTGTTGACAAGCTTGTATATCACTCTTTTTAAACTTAAAAGTTTCAAATTACCCTTAAGTGGGGGAAAACACACAACATTTAAAAACAATCTCAGAACCTTCTTAAGAAATAAAAACACAATTTTGTTGTGTTTAACTTGATTGACGGGATTTTTTTAAACCCATCTTTCTTACAGTAGCTCATAGTGTGATTTATGTCTCTTCTTTTCCAAACCCAAAGGTCCTGCAGAACCTCGGCAAAGATAAGTTTTCCCCACAGTCCTTTGAGCAGGTGGGCACCCGCATCGCTAAAGTCCTGGAGAAGGTAAGGGCTCTCTGATGCTCCAAGGCAATTTAAAAAGAAGTTTTTGCTTTAGAATAATAGATTTTTCCACCTGTTATGACTTGAATGTACAGCAAGTCATGTTCATATATCAGGAGAATACTGTTTTACTGTGATTACCATTAGACTAGTAGTTTAATAAAGGAAAGATGTCTAAAAATATATTCAGCTGTATAAACATCTGATCACTGGTCGTCTCCTTGGCGCTACAGCATGTTATTCAGAATATCCTTCGCTTTAAGTCAAAACTGAATCTAGCAAATATAAACACCCCACTGTGAAAGTCGGTACTGTGGTTTATTCACTTCTGGTGGTTTGTTTGTCCAGTCGGGCTTTATGATTAAACTCTCCAAAGTTTTTCTCTGAATATTATTGTACTTCTTTTGATAGCTGTACCATGCAACTCCAGTGCGACTAACACGGTTCATTGAGTTTTTCTCTTCTCTAATCCCTAAAACGGCAGAATCAGACTTCCTGGGTTTTATCCAGCATGGCTGCACTATACTGGAGAGTGAAAGGTCAAGGCAAGAGAGCCATCGACTGTCTACGACAAGCACTCAACTACGCTCCCCATCATATGAAGGCAAGTTAGGCAAAAGTTGTTCCCAACAGTGGTTTTCTTGTGAAAATGGAAAATAAATCTCTTTATATGTTGTTGTTTTTTTTGTTTTTTGTTTTCCTCCCTCTCGTGACTTTTAAACCAGGATGTGCCACTTATCAGCCTGGCCAACATCTTCCAGAACGCCCGGCTATGGGAGGACGCGCTTACAGTGGCTCGCATGGCAGTAGAAATTGCTCCGCACTTCGTCGTGAACCACTTTACCCTTGCCAATGTCTATATAGCAATGGTAACAGCCACAGTCACACTTTTTTCTAATAATCCATCAATATTTACTGAGAGCTGCTCACCAGCATCATAGGTGCATCATACTACATCAAGTGTCTTTGTTTTCCTCGTCACCAGGAGGAGTTTGAGAAAGCCATGCGCTGGTACGAGTCTACTTTGAAGCTGCAGCCAGAGTTCGCTCCTGCCAAAGATCGACTGAGAACCATTCAGTGTTACCTGCTCACCAAGAGGGAACGTCGTCAGCCCTAAACCACTCAGCCAGTTTAATCCCAGTAGTACCCACTGGCCATGCACACATCAGATAAACACTCACACACATACATGCAGACAGAATACACATCAGAAGATTGCAACAAACTTGCACAAAGTAAAAGTGTAGGAAAAATGAACTAAGTCAAACATGAGGTGTCGAGCTTTATATTCAGCTGAATCTTGAGTCCTTGTTTGTTTTTGTTTTTTGGGGTTTTTTTGTGGGGGTGGGGATTGTTTTTATTTAATTTTTTTTTTTTTAAAGGTCTAACCAATACCAAGAATTAAGTTTGAACTGTCATACAGTAAAACTGTAGATAATCTTGGCCCACTACTTGCAGGATTTTTGTTATGTCTCAAAATCAAAAGGCTCAGACTCATTTTTGCAAATCAATTTTTGTGTGATTTGCAATAAAAGTTGGACAAAACTAATGACCACAGAACCCACCTAATTCTCTTACATTATTTTATTTAAATTGAAGAAAAGCTTAAACTGTCTTTCTTGAAGACATTTTACTGCTGTTTAATATGAGGAAGTGGGATCTATAACAAAAACAAAAAAAAGTATATTGCTCTATTACGCTGAAGGATAATGAGATACTACTGCCTGAAAATGGTACATTTTAATCTAAAGTAATTGGGGATGATACAGTATTTGCTTTTGCTGACACGGTATGGAATGTGCTTTTCAACTCGAGTTTAAATGAGGTTGACTCGATTAATATATTCCCTCACTATTTCTGCTTCTTAAAATGGATGGGGACATTCAGTTCTTTTGCACTTTTTTTTTTTTTTCTTAAAGCATTCCTATTTATATGGGACCTAAACGATTAGATTTTTGCGCCAAGCTACAAAAGACAGAAAATAAACTATGCTATTACATTTGCTTCTTAACTTATGGAAATCATCTGGCAGAAAAATGATATCTCATTGCCCATCTATAAAAAGAAAAAATAATGATAAAAAAAACTGGAATCTGTATTAAATGTACAGTATTAAAGGCAGTGTGTGGATTTCACTTTGTTTCTCTGTGTCATTTCTTTGTTTCACTGGAAAATAAAAGCATTGGGGAGATTTCACGATTGAAAACTATGATCATAAAGACAAGCTCAGCATTCTTTTTTTTTTTTCCACTCATGTAATCTTAAAAAATTGCCAAGTGGTGGCGCTGTTTGAATTTTTTTTAACCAACTTTATTTCCCAACATTGTCCTAATGGGATTCGCAAAGAGAGAGACAAAGTTAAAAGTGTATTTTGCAGTCAAAAAGAAGTTGTATTAGCAGTCATTTATTCTATATTGCCAGATCTGCTACTCAAATACCCAAACCTGTTCCATGGTTATCGTACCAAAACATGAAAATACATGAAAAATGATAAGTTAAAGTTAAATGCCTCTTGTATTCCAAAGGCTGTTATCAGCAGAGACTGACAAAGACTTCCCACCCACCCTCAGCTTGTTCAGATAATGTGGTTTTTATGCAGCATTCTCCTGTTTTACTACTACTATGAAGAATGAACCTCTTTCAAAGGATGTTGTATTGGCATTGTGTGAGTTGAAGATAATAACAGATTTTCACACATTAGGACAGCAGAGCTGTACAATGAGTGTGTTATAGCAAAACTAAGATTGCCACAACATCACATCAATATTACCATAAGTTATTTTTTAAATAATATATGTGTTTTAATTATTTTGTGTGTATAACAAGTGCAAAAACAAAACTGAGTTTGCTCCCACTGAAAAGCACCAATTGTTTATGTGATGTGATTGTGAATATGGGCTTTAACAGTACTTAAATGACTAAAGCTGCCAGCAGTGATAAGGACGCCAAGCAGGTCAGCAGAGCACAGCTGTCACATTAGAAGCGTGGTTGTATGTACTCTATGCACTGACAGGAAAACCCTGCTTCTGCTTACAGCACCCCTGTGGTCAAGCAACAGATTTTCAGCCTGACCCAGTGGAGTCCATACGCCACATTTGGTGCAAATACAATCAAGGAATGCTGGTGTACGGTGCTTAGCAAATTCATTAGACCACATGTCATGAAAACAGAAATAGTCTGGACAGAAATCTGTCCGTAAATAAATTCATCTGGACTTTTCTGAGAAGTCCGTAATGAATCAAGCATAGGATATATAAACTGATTTTTCTGCAGAGCAAATAACTTTTCTGTCACCTTAATCAAAATAAAGTGTTTGAATATTATTTTCTGCTTTTTTGTAAAACAATACATTTGAACATTTATGGCTAACAACAATATTATTTTAGCATTAAAAATATAAAGAGCTTGCACATACTGACAGATTAACCATTACAGAAACCTAAAAAAATGATAATTCTGGTAATTACCAATACTGTTAATTTAGGTCAGCTGTGGCAGAAACCTTATAATGCTCTAATGCATTTGTTAGGCATCGTAGCTATGATCTCACTTCCTGTTTGGTGGCTTTGCTCCGATTGGCTAATGATCCATCTGATAACATGAGACTAGGTCTGACAATCATCTGTCCCAATTCTAATTGAGATTGAGAGGGGAAAAGGCGACCTGTGAAAATGCTTAAACTTTTTAGAGCAGCAGCAGACATCACAGTTCACTTTGAATGTGTCTTAATCCAAGAAGCCAAATGTCATGTATGTGGTTCAAAAGTTTTTTGTGCAAAAACGCAGCTCTAGCTTGACCCATGGTGGCGCTAGAACGCTCTGGGCACAGATGTGACACTGGATGCAGTTTTCTTCTTCTCCAGTGAAAGAAGAAACAGATGATGCACTGTGAGAAACGCTAGAAAATAACTGGATTTCTAAAGCTTTACACGTGTGAAACAATTCATATAGGCCTCATGAATTGAAACCTGGCTGTGTTAAGCATTGTTTACTTGTACACAATGTTGCCAGTGCAGCATGGAGTGCCTTAGAGCAAATATGGAACGGTGTGTTCATTCACATAAACAACAGTATCTTTTTCTGCCGCCTTGTTCTTTTTTTTTCCATTTCATTTCCAGGATCTAAAAATGGCACACACAAACACACACACACACACAGCCTGCTATTTTTAGAACCCTGGAAAGGAACAAGATGGTTGCAGAGAAGCTGAAGTGTATGCACAGACTCCTATAAATACAAGCACAACCCATGGGGGGATTTGCAGCTGCACATTTGCTACCCTTTGGATGCAGCACCACTGAGGACAAATGAGCTGCTGCATTGCTAATGGATGTTGTTTATTGTTAGCCCCCTCACCCACCCCCCAGCCTGTGCAGACGAACTCATTCTCCTCTGTGTTTTGGAATGTTTCTCAATGAATAATTGACTGGAGTGGTATTTTTGACCATCCCTGTCTTGGGTGCTGTATATAAATAGTTCATGTGCAGCAAAGCGTGCGTGTATTTATCAGGGGCGTCAGGCCTGGGAGTAGGAGCCCTGTTATGTAATAGGCATGTGAGTTGGCACACCACAGAGACGCTGCATTGAATGGGTGTGTGTGATGCTCTGTTCCCATTGAGTGTTTTCAGAGTGATAGTATACTCACTGGGAGTCCTTTGTCAAGTTTGCTGCAGCTGAGGCAGCTAATTTTGTTACTGCGATTGGTAAACATGAACTTGCATGCACCATGGCGTTTAAATAATGCACTTTGTTTGATGCATACGTTTATGAATTATAAATCAGCTGTAGTTCACTTATCCATGTTAGGTATTGATTTGGCCTTTTCACAGTATCGACACTGACCTTGTAAGTGTAATAACATGCAGCTGCTGTTGTTTTTTTAGTAGTGGGGACGGAGATATATATTTTGTGCAACACTGTGTTGCATTTCTACTGATGCAAATTTGAAAATTAACATTCAGAATAATTTTTGCAACTCTCTGTTTATATTCTGCCAAAATTGTCTGCTATATAGATGTAAAAAGACACTTGAGGTTGAGAAACAGTGGAACAAATGGCCAATGTTCTAAGATTCTAATTTGTTCTCATGCAAAACTTTTTGATGCCACGCTGAAATTTGTTATCACAGCTGATGGTATGTAGTTATATTTAGCTCGCTACTGCTGAATATAGTAACAGTGAATGGATGTTGCTGTAAGATATTACATAATAATAGTGAGTTTCCTACATGGACATGAAAGGAGATGACTGTTTTAAAGGCACAGTGATAACGAGAGGAAGGAGATTTCAACACGCGAGGAAGAATGCTGTTTTATTTGAACGTCTTCTCTGTAGCTGTTGTCCAGTGTGTGAACTGATTTCCAACAGAGTCTGTAGATACGGTCATTTTCATTTCATATATTCAACATTTAAAATTGTTTTTAAAAAATATAATAGAACCACACAACTGGATTATAAAAATACCAATAAATACGTACATTACATTCACATAAAAGTGAATGGGCAAAGTTTGCTTTGGTACACTATGCACATAGAGTCCACACATCATAGTGAACACCATTGACCTTTTATTTCACAAAAAACTCCAAACATCAGTTGTGAGTCTGCTTACAAATAGAGGAATGGTTTATTTGAAGAGTTTCAGCCAGGATTTAGAGTGCATCATGACACTTCTTATGGCCTCTTGATGATGGACTTATCTTTGTGCTTCTCCTTCTAGACCTCAGTGCAGGATTTAATACAGGGAATAGCAGAATTTTTCTCCAGAGACTGCAAAAACTATTAAAATGTATTAAAATGTCCTTCATTGGTTTGAGTTGTATTTATCTTATATATTTCAATTTGTCCTTGAAAATGAGGAATGTCTCTAACACAATTGGAGATAAAGTATCTGAATTTCAGGAGCGGGACCCCGCCTCTAAACACGTTACTTCCGGTTCTTATCTATATATGTTCCCTCAGTTCTACAAGCTGTTCATTCTTGTTTACGTCCCCCACCCTCCCTCCCCTTTTCAATTCTGTCACTTCTTCACTTCTATTTAGTACATGGGGATCTGCCAGGCCCAGGAGCTGCTTTCAGTCCCCTTCGAGGCCTTCCCCAAACCGCAGCTCAATTCATTTCTAAGCCATTCACCTGTATCTACTAAAATGCTGTCAACTGCTTCCCTCATTCGATATGCATACATTTCCATTATCCCTTTTATTGGAATGGCCATTATTCCAGGGTGTACCATGCCCTTTGCTGAATGATACCTGGTTCAAGCCCTCGCCATGAACCTGATGTGAATAAGTGGTTAATAAAATGCATGGATGGATGCATACATTTCCTTTGCTATGCAGATGATAAACAGCTATATTTATCCATGAACCAGATGACCCTGGACAGGTCGCCAGTCTCTCGCAGGGTTAACACATAGACAGAGACAACCAATCGCACTCACATCCACAGGCAATTTAGTGTTTCCAGTTCACCTATCCCCACTAACTGTACGTCTTTGCTATTGTCAGATAATTCCCTGAAAAGCATTCATCTAAAATGCAGCAGCAAGAGTCCTGACAAAGACCAGAAAAAGAGCTCATATTTCCTGTATTAGCTTCTCTTCACGAGCTCCCTGTAAAATCCTAATTGATTGTAAAATCCTTCTTCCCACATATAATTCCTGAAATATCAGGCCACATCATATATAAAAACTTCATAGAATCATATTATCCCAGTAGAGCACTTTATTCTCAGACTGCAAGCTTACTTGAGGTTTTCAGAGATTTTGAAAGTAGAATAGGGGGACAACCATCCATCCATCTATCAGGCCCCTCTCTTGTGCAACCAACTCTCAGTTTGGTTTCAAGATGAGAAAACCTCCGCTATTTTTAGATTGAGCTTAAAATTTTCCTTCTTAATAAAGGTTATAATTAGGGCCAGATCAGGTAATCCTGTGTGCAGCCTCAATTGATCGCAGCAGATGGCTGCCCCTCCATGAACCTGGTTCTGCTGGAGATTTCTTCTTGTTAAAAGGGAGTTTTTTCCCCATTGTTGCCAGAGCACTTTGGGAAGGGTTGTCATATGATAGTTGGGGCTTTCCTTGCTTTCTTTGTATAGTTGTATGGTCTTTACTTTACAAAATAAAGCACCTTGAGGCAACCATTCTAGTGCCATACAAATAAATCTGAATTGAATTAAATTGCATCATAGGGCACTTTCCATGATGAATTGAGCAGATCTTCTCCATTTGTTTACATAATATAACCAAAAGTATTTACTCATCTGCCCTCACATGAATATGAACTTCAGTCACATCCCATTCTTAGTCTATAAGGTTTAATACGAGCGGGCAGGCGATGAGGGAAAGTAACAAAAAGTGTCCGGGTCGGAAAAAGGAGACAGGGAAGCAAAAGGGTTAAATTAAGGAGTTTTATTAACGTTTTTATTAATAACTCAACTAATAGAGACGGACAAGCCGCTATCACCATTTAAAGAAACAAACAAAAACTCAGGCATCGGTCAGTAAACTGAAAAGTAAGTAAAAAAAAGTTTAGTCACCAATCACTCCTCTCCACAGAGTGGGAGTAAACAATCACCGAACACAGCTCACTAGCTGCACCCACCAACATGGCTTGCTGATGGGAGTCAGTTGTCCAAAAGAAAAAGGTGGCACCTAGGGCAGGAGAGATGGTAGGACACGCCCACATAGGCAACTTCAGGAGAAGGCCCTGCTAGGTCTGTAACACCATTACTTCAGAAATGTATTTGTGAAGTCACACACAGATGTTGGATGGAGAAGGCATGGGTCAGAGTCTCTGCTAGTCTCTGATCGGGTTGAAGTCAGGCCAGTGAAGTTCTTCGGCATGAAACTCGCTCATCCATGTCTTTATGGACCTTGTTTTGCGCAGTCTTGTTGGAACTGGAAGGGGCCATCCCAAAATTGTTACCACAAAGTTTGGAGCATAAAATTGACAAAATGTCCTGGCATGTTGAAGCATTACAAATGCCAAGACATCCTTCATGGGCGCTGGTTAAGCTCAGTGCGTTGAGTGGGCGACCACATGCCATACGGCTGAGAGCAGCCCGCCCGGGTTTGAGTCGCACCCGCGGCCCTTTGCCTCATGTTTTCCCTCCCTCTCTGTCCCCACTTTGCTGTCCTCTCTCCACCGTGACTATCAAATAAAGATGAAAAAGGATAATGTTTTTAATAAAAAATGATAAAAATGTTTTTAAAAAAGACATTATTTGACTGGACCTAAGAGGCCGAGCCCAACTCCTAAAAAAACTACCTGACATCACCAGAGACTGTAAGCTGAACCTCCCACCCCTGTTTGTTTTGATACCATGGACAGCTCCTGAGAAACCTTGTCACAGTCTTTCCTTGGCATGCTGTTCCCCTACAGATCTATTTGTCGAGGTAGTCAAAAAAGGAGCAGAAAACAAGTGTTTTCTTTAAATCACAATTAACGCAAAATAATTTACACTGAGCTATTTTCTGTCTTCTCTCTCAGAAGAGATTTCTGCAACTGTTTTTCAGATTATACTTTAGGTTTTGGATTTAACATCCTGAACTTTTTGTCTGTTCTGTTACACTAATAGCTTAGTCCCATTGCCACTGTGCCAGAGCTAGCTCTGTGTATTTTGTGATGTGAGAACTGAATATAACTGAATTTGGACTGTGTTAAGCAACTTTATTGTGTTACATTTTTTTAACAAAACTATATCTAGGTTGGGCAACTATCTGGAAAGGTATGAGATTTTTTTATTTTATTTTTTTACCTGTTTACTGAAACATATTCCAATTATAGTTATATAGTGAACATGGACAGAATGTGTAAGATCAGCTATCATTTGACGGTATCCACATTCAAATTTGATGAAGTGTTTAGGAGTTCCTGCTTCTTAACGTGTGCCACCCTCTTTTTAAAGGGAGCCAAAGTAATTGGACAGTTGACTCAAAGGCTATTTTATGGGCAGGTGTGAGCAATTCCTTCGTTATGTCATTATCAGTTAAGCAGTTAAAGGCGTGGAGTTTTTCTGAGGTGTGGTGAACTCATCAATGCAAAAAGACCTGAATGTCCATGGAAGACAACAGTGGTGGATAATTGTAGAATCATTTCCATGGTGAAGAGAACCCCTTTCACAACAGCCAACCAAGTGAACAACACTCTCACAGAGGTAGGCCCATAAATATCCAAGTGTACCATAAAGAGAAGACTGGTTGAGTTCAATGCAAGGTACAAACCACTCATAAGCCTCAAGAATAGAAAGTCTAGTCTAGACTTTACTAAAAAAAATGATGTGACACAGGACGGAAGCAGCTGAATGAATTCTGAGGTGTTCAGAGACATACTGTCTGCTCAAATCCAGCTAAACGCAGTCAAATTTATTGGGTGGTGTTTCATAATACAGCTGGACAATGATCCAGAACATACAGCCAAAGTAACCCAGGAGTTTATTAAAGCAAAGAAGTGGCATATTCTTTACTGGCCACCTGGTCTTAGCAGCTGAGTTTGCATTTTACTTGGTGAAGACTAAACTTCAGACAGAAAGGCCCACAAACAAACAGCAACTGAAAGTCGCTGCAGTAAAGGTCTGGCAGAGCATTGAAAAGAAGGAAACCCAGTATCTGGTGATGTCCATGACTTAAGGACTTCAGGCTGTCATTGGCAGCAAAGGGTTTTCAACTAAGTATTAGAAATTAACATTTTCACTTATTTAATTTGTCCAATTACTTTTGAGCCTCTGAAATGAAGATGGTGTTTAAAAAAATGCTTCAGTTCCTCACATTTTTATACAGTCTTTTTGTTCAAGCCACTGAATTAAAGCTGAAAGTCTGTATGTCAACTGCATCTGAGTTGTTGCATTTAAAATTCAATGTGGTAATGTACAGAACCAAAATTAGAAAAAAAAGTTGTCTCTGTCCAAATATTTATGGACATAACTGTAGATGCCTTAGTTATGCAAAAAAGAAAAGCGTTTTTGTTCTGATGCATCAAGTTTGCATATAATAAAATCCTACAGGTTGCAGCTTTAATGAATAACAAGGTGCTTCATTTATAAAGGGATAAATTGATAATCCAAAAAACCCCCTATAATTTGCTTAGGAGTGCCCCCCCCCCAAACTAGAGAAACCAGATCTCGCCCGCTTTTCTTTCCCGTGTTTATATTTTGCCTCTCATACAGTATAGTAAGCTACCTTGAGCAGAGAAACCCGCAGCGCCAGGCATGTTGAGTATGGGAGTTAAAAATAGCATCATCGGTCGGCCAAGCGCCGCTCCGTTACTACGCGTTTCAGCATTCTGCCCTGTGCAGTGAGAATCTGCAGGACTCAGACCGCGGCAGCAGGCTTGCACCGTGTGTGTGTGTGTGTGTGTGTGTGTGTGTGTGTGTGTG
>NW_005187652.1:389518-391507 GCF_000239375.1 Pundamilia nyererei | reverse complement strand
AAGGGTAAAACCAACCCACAGTCGTTTTAAGGACCTTTACCACCTTCACGGGCCTTGTGCTGTAAAATAAGAGCCGACAAGACACATCTGACGGCTGGTGTTGTCTCAAGTTGACCAACCGAGCTCATGTTTTAGGCAACTCACCGTTTTTATTGTCGTGCAGCAGGCTTTTACTCCCAGTGACACTACACAGAGCTCTGACATTACATTAGACCGTGGCCTTTCCGTATCACCCGCTGGTATTTTACATTTGCAGAGCTTCGCTGGTCTTTAGGCTCAACGTAGGCAATGGAGGCTCCTGCTTCCACCTTCAAAGTGGGAGATTCTCCACCTGACGTCAATGCCGAGTGACTGACGCAGCCCACAGGAGAAGGAAGTCTGCTTTATAACTAAATTTGTTATTGGCGTTAAACATAAAGCGGGCTGCATAAAAAATGACCTCTTGTGCTAAAGCTAAAGCCTGGTTAGCGCGTTTTTAACCACATTATTTTATAGTCACATTTGATAGGCTGTGGGGCGTCCGCGCGTGTGTGTTGTGGATGGCGGGGCGCGCGGGGGGTTACAGGAACCGTGCTTCCAGCGGCAACACCATGAATTAATAAAACATAAAATCAAAAGCCTATTTCTGCCTTCTTTCGCCATTCGGTTTAAATCAAATCGCATCCCCCCAGTGTCTTCTTTTTCTTTTCTTTCCTTTTTTCTCCACAGTGTATATTAGGGAAGACATGCGGGCGTGCTCGCGCGCGTGGCAGTGCAACAAGGAGGGAGAAGCGGGAGCTCGCGCCAGTTCTCAAACAGCCCGCACGCGCTCGAAATTCCTCCAAGGAACCTCTGCGAGCTTTTCTTTTTTCATCACGCGCGAGCTAAAAATAGAAACGGGGTTGGATCGTGATCCAGAAATAGATAGGGGGCATCACTCCTATAAAAGGCACACCATTCAAGAGTACAGTGAAGAAGCGGAAAGCCGGAGCACATTTTATGGTTAATAAAAAGAAGAAGAAGAAGAAAAGAGGCGTTTTATTTGGGGGGCCTCTTTTTACGCCACTTTTCGTATTTTTAAAGGAGGCTCCGCTGTTACAATGGTGAGTTGTAGGCTATATACCTTTCTGTACCTGCCTGATCTTTTTTTCTTCTCTGTTTTAAATGCTTTGCAAAAAAAAAGAAAGCCGTTTGCTACAATGTTTCTATTCACAGTGCTGTAAAAGACGAGGGAACCACAAATGTTTGAAAAAACAAACAAACAAAAAACGCCGTGTCACGAGTGTTTTGTGTGGATTTCTGCTATTTTTGCCGCATGCTTGAAGGGATATCAAAGCAGTCCGCGTTTGCAGCTACGCGGGGATCACCCTCAGCTATGCTTAAAAAAGGGGGTGGATGTGTCTTTTTGTCGGTCTGCTCGAAATAATGTTGCCATTGTTGCTCTTATTAGCGGCACTTCGTGACGTTAATCTCAAGCCTTTCGCGGTAGACGAAGGCTGTTAGAGCGAGTGGGGAGCTGTCCCCGTGTTGGTGGTGCTGGAGTGTTTTAGGACTGGCTTTTGCTTCTTTTTACACTCTAGTTGTAGCTTGGTGCACTACGTTTTTCACAGTGGGCTTTTAGGGTGATTACTTCTCTCTGCTTGCTTTTTCCTCTTTTTTGTCTTTAATTGGTAGTGGAAAGCTCTATTATATTTTCGCTATTCTTTCTCCAACCCCCCATTCCCATTGCTTACGCTGCAGGGTGAGCAGCTCAAGCAGCAATCCGCCTCAGATACTCAAATATAGCGCAACCTTTACAATTTGATCCTTCTTTGCAGATTCCCCCCCTCTTCCGTGCACGATGAGTCTCGAGTCGTGACTGCTGAAAGTGAGTAAGGCGCGTGCTGCGTCAGTGGCGTCTGGCTTCGGTGCGCTCGAGACAGATGGGGGGAATCGTGACCGGCTGGGAGAGGCGTCCACGAATGAACGGCTGGACGGCCCAATGAAAACGAAGCGAGGGTAGGGCCCCTT
>NW_005187652.1:388023-389179 GCF_000239375.1 Pundamilia nyererei | reverse complement strand
TATAATTTTTTGGACTGGGTGTCACACTAATGTCCGTAGTGAACGTTGTTTGGGAGGGGGTGTTTCGGAGGCGGTGGGGTGGGGGGTGGTCATGAAAAACTGTCAGGTGCTTCGGCCTCCTGCTTAGGTGCTCCTTTCCTTTACGTCGCTATTGGTCGATGGCGACTCGTCCTGTCCAATCAGCTCGCTGCCATCCTCTGCTGCGTGTTAAAGTCTATAACGGCAATGAGATGCCGCCTCTCTTCGTCGCCGCTCTTTTTTAATAACAAGGATTCGCGCTGTTGCGAAGCTATGCCGATCCAGCGGATTCGAGCTCAATTTTGCTAGATACGTCTTCGCTGGGAAGTCATCTAAGCTCGTGATCATGTGCAAAAATCGCCCTAATGAGCAACGTTTCTTTTCTTCTCCATTTTTTTCTTTCTTTCTAAAATCTGAAAACACTTTGAGGATGAAGACCCCGAGGAATCGATGACTGGAGTTTTTTTTTCTTTTTCTTTCTTTCTTCTTTTTTCTGAAGCTGTTGCAGTTGTCCGTCACGAATCTTTTTGCGGTCTGGGCTTGCTGTGCATACATGAACCTGGGAAGCCCTTACCCCAAAAAGCATTTGTGGAGGATCCAAACATCGTTCGTGTTGTTGAGGCTGAGAAGTCACATTGCTGCTGTCAGGCTCTGTGGTGTGTTGGAAGAATGAGATTTGGGATCACAAAGTGTACAAGTGTGACCCATGCTTTCAATACACACACACAGACAGACACACACACACACACAGTGATCAGTTGTAACAAGGTGTCTTTACACATTTCATTTAGATTTAATTTTTAAACACACGAATCTCTTGCACCTCTTGCTTTGATGCAGCACTGAGTGAACAGAGGGAAGGAAAACAAAACAATCAGGAATGCTGTCTTGCACCTCAGAACCCCTATCTAAACTCTCACACAGCATAATTATGCAGCTTTTTTCTGTTGTGCTATAAATAAACAATTTATCCTCTACTAATATTTTTTTTTTAAATTAATGATTTAGTTATTCTCCATAAACATTACATCTCCATCTGAATGCATTTCTTTCTTTCTTTCTTTCTTTCTTTCTTTCTTTCTTTCTTTCTTTCTTTCTTTCTTTCTTTCTTTCTTTCTTTCTTTCTTTCTTTCTTTCT
>NW_005187652.1:381283-388003 GCF_000239375.1 Pundamilia nyererei | reverse complement strand
TCTTTCTTTCTTTCTTTCTTTCTTTCTTTCTTTCTTTCTTTCTTTCTTTCTTTCTTTCTTTCTTTCTTTCTTTCTTTCTTTCTTTCTTTCTTCTTATATTTGGAAAAGTTTGGAGCAATTCCAGTGAGCTCAAAATCTCTATCTTGATGTTTTCCAAAGCCATGTCTGACGCTCGTTTAAAAGACAGTTCCAGACAAACAAAAGTGGTCTAATCTAACAACACACAGACACACACATTTTTGTGTCTCCTTTAAACACTCTGAGTTTTGGTTAACGTGTGCAGCTTTGCCAAAACTTACTTGGAGTCCTGTGTTTAAGATAGCAAGATGAGATTTACAGTGTGAGTTACAGAGGCACCCCTTCCTATTAAGAACACATGCATTCTGCTTATTTATAAAAGAACTATCTTCTCAAAAAGAACGTGCTGGTGTGAAATACATTCACATGTCATTAGAAATAGAATTGTAAATAAACACGAAGGCTAGAAAAGCAGTTCTAAAGACTACAGAAAATAAGATAAGATCAAGCACATTCAGGATTGGTGCTGCTCTCTGTAGGACCTCAAATGAACCCTCAGTGTCATTAAAACACCTGCACCTTAAGTTTGGATGTTCCACGACATGAATGTACAGGAGGGGAAAAAAGGTCACAGCACACAAAGCAGTAAAACCTCATCCAACCTTATATGAGTTACTAAATTAAATTCAAATTCAAAAATTGCAGCCTGCGCTGTGAGGTATTACTCGGTGGGTTCCATAAAGACATAAAGAGAAACCCCCGACAAATAAGCATCTGGTATATAAACTGAAAACTGGACAGACACATGTCCAGATGAAGGAGGTAAAAATGAGCTCAAAATTCTGTGAGTAATGAATATATGAAAGAAATTTTTCAACATTTCTGCAGCTGGAAAAAGACACGTAAATCTGCCAACTTAAATAAAGTGTCCAGGGTTGTGAGGTGTGCGCATAGATGTCAAAGCGAATACCAGAAGATGTCCAGTGTGTGCTTCGTTTCTCATTTTATTTCTTTGTTGAATAGTTTGCTTGTTTAAAACATCTTTTCTCTATTTTCTCTATAGTGTGTGAATGTGTGTGTGAATGGGTGGATGACTGGATGTGTAAAGCGCTTTGGGGTCCTTAGGGACTAGTAAAGCGCTATATAAATACAGGCCATTTGCCATTTACCATATTCCTTGCTTATGGTTCTGTGAAATAAACTGGCTGCTGTAAACTGCATCACAGGGCACTTCCTGACCATTTCTTTTTCCACTCCCCTGTTTTGACTTCTGATGCATTTTCATTGTTACAATTACAGCTTACTGGGCGTGGATATTCATACTAGTATCACCCTGTGTGCTTCTACTCCTTTATATCTGTATATATCTGTACATTTACCCCGTTACTGTTCACAAGCACCTGTACGCCATTGTGTCAATTCTGGCACAAAGAATGAAAGAAAATGTCTTTATTATGGCAATAATGTTGCCTCGGCATACTATTATTATTATAATTATAATTATCATTATTATTATTATTATTATTATTATTATTATTATTATTATTATCATTAATTCGCTTTTTGTCATTGTTCTTGGGGTTTTTTTTGCCTTTTGTACTCGCAGGTTTGTCACATCACACATTGGACAATGAGACACAGCAGCAGTGACCAAAGCACAATGAGGTCAGAAGGTGGAAGCACGTGAGGGAATCTGTAAAAGGGAAGTAAAGAGTCTTTCATTTTATTTATTTTTTATTTTTTATTTTGCAAAATCAGCTGGTAATGTTCTCATGGTGTGAGGATGTAATCCTCACCTTCGACACGTACACAGACACACTCGCTGCGTTTATCTTGCATGCCCTTCTTTTTCATTCATCTTCTTCTTTTGTTCTCCGTCTGTTATTGTGGATCAAAACGCATTACGATCATTCCAAGAAGGAAACTGATTCGGCTTAAGCAAATTTTCTTTTACTCTTTTTTGTTAAATACTGGACTATTTAACAAAGGCACAAGGGGCACATTTAACGTGTTGACAATCAAATATTCATAATGTGTTTATGACATGCCAATACACAGTCCTGTGTAGGGTGCCTGTTTTTTCCAACCCACACTGCCGTGCATACACCGTCAGATCTCCACACATATGAGTGTTCAGATTATTGCACAATGTTATGATGATTGTGTGATTGTTCCATGATTTTTGGTAAACTTTTTAAATCTGCCTTAATCAGGATCGAATTCTGAGGTCACACACAGGCTGAAAGAAGCAGGAAGTGACCCCCCACACCCCCCACCACCATGACCCCCTCTCCCTTAGCTCCAGCATCTCATGAAGTCATGAGCTCCTGCTTTAGAAGAATATGTCCAACTCTCCCTATCAGCACCTCCTCTCCAGGACAGCTCTTAAATCATCATAGCTCCGAAATATACACACACTGGTTAGAAGGCAGTCTTTTGTCGTTGTGTGTTGATGGAGGTTTGGGGAAAGGACAGGGACAAGGTAGAAATACTTAAAAGGGTCTTTTCAACAGTGAAGGACACTATACTAAAAAAAAAAAGCCTTTCACAAACCAAATAAATAATTTAAGGAAAACAGGGATTCTGAAATTTTATACTGGAAAATATACAAAAATGTAGATTAATGATGTGGTGTATGTGTGTTCCTCTCTTTTTCTACAGGGCTGTACTGCATGCGTCATTGCTGACATATGGGACCGCAAATGAGAAGCTGATTTGTAGTTTTAAATGTGTTAAACACGTCTGCGTCAAGCTCCACAGGAGATATCCCATGGAAATAATGTTTGTAAACGTATTAAGTGATGCCAGCTTTTTTGTTTTGCAGTGCTTTTCCTGCTTAGACGTAAAATCACTGTTAATTCACGACAGCGGGCAGAATGAAATTTTCGTTACGAGTTAATGTGCGTCTGTGCTGTAGTGCTGGCTTTTCAGACGTAAGAGTGGATGTCTGCATGCCTGGATTCGAGACACTGCCATTATGTGCAAACGTGCAGTGAAGAAAACGTGCAAAGTTTCCCACAGCATCCTGAGATTTATATGAGTACTTTGTTGAGATTTTGCATATACACTGTTATGCAAATGTCACTAAATACTTGAAAGCTACACGCACGTGTTATGCACCTACGTTTGTGTATCAGGCAGAAAGTCTTCAGATAAGCACAACAAGAATTACATAGAAACTATACAATTTTACAGTTTGCAGAGAAACTCACTTAGCATGGAGTAAGGTAAAATAAAAATAAGAGAAGTGAACTTTTCCAAAAATTATGTCAATAAATAGATACACTCCCTTGTAAAGGGTGCCCTAATAAATGCGTTCAAATACGAGTTACTTTGAACATATAACATTTAACTCAGGTGTAGATTTTCTCCATGATAACAGACTTCTGTTTCCCTTAATGTAACAACAGGTAAGATAAGACACACATAGCATGTGGACAAACTGTATCCAGTTATTACTGAGGTGTGTGCGTGTGTGTGTTTTGCTGTACAATCCTGTTTTCTTCTTCAAGATTCTTTGCTTTGCTATGTAATTCATTTCTTTTAAAATTAATATTACATTTTAGCTCAGTCTCTTTCTTTCTTGTTTTCTCTTTCAGGTGTTTAAAAAGCCAATGATATGTAAAACTTAAACAGATTTCCCGACTGTGATTTCATTTTCTCCTTTCCCCTTAATATACACCGAATTTCAATTTTGTGGTACATCATTAACTGTGTGTATTATTATCATTATTATTGTCTTTAAATAAAGTTATTTCAAGTCTCTATGCAGCAACATGGATGATTAATAAAAGCCTTGAAAAATCCTGCATCGTGTGTCTTCATTAAGTTTGCATGTTTGATTTGAGGAGATACGTGTTGTAAAGAATTAGGTATTCACACATCAATGTGATTCTTTGCTGTAAAGACGCACATGGAACTACACATTAATAAAAGCCGGTAGATATGACGTATTGCAGTGTGTGTGTGTGTGCATGTGTAAGCTGAATCTGACAGGCGTAAAGATTCTGAATAAAATCTATACTGATCTCCTGTAAAATCCTTGTAAAGAAAAAAAGGAAAATATAAAAGTTGATGAAAGAATGCGATGTTTGTGTGTTGTACAAAAACTAGTCAGTGTCTTAGAGTGCACGGACACAAATCTCATCATCTTGTCACACTTTTCTGTATCAAAAATAACAAACACAATGACATGTCTCTAAACATGTGGTGTTAAATTACTACGGTCCAGCACATTGCGTTAATAAAAGAAGTCTGTGTGCTTCTTATAAACATATTTTACTCATCAGGAGCTTAAAAAAAAATAATGAAAGAAAAAAGTCAGATATATTTCTCGATTATTTATCAGCGCTGCAGGTTTGAGTTTCACTTTTTACCCACTCACTATCATGCCAGCCGTACTCACCATCAGACTCACGGTCACCACTTTAGGCACTTTACATGCAGGATGCTGGGTTAATCTAACTTTCATTCAGACTCCTTTGAAAGCTTAAAGCCAACAGTTCAGATCCATGTTTACAGTTGCTGCATTTCTATTTTTAGATGTCATGCGCTTATATAACGCTCACACTCACATTATGGACCACTCATGTCTGCTCCACTTGGCTGAACTGTGTACTCCGTATGTGTGTGTCTGTATATTAAGTTTGATTCAATTACACACATCGTGTCTATGAAACAAAGAGGAGTTACAATCAGAATAATCACGGCAATAAAACAAATAATCAAACCATTTGTTTTTTTGTTTTTTTTTTAAAAAGCAGAGTTAAGACTAAATATCTATCACAAGTGGATTTGTGGACACACATCTTTGAAATTAAAACACAGGATTCTGCATGGTGTCAATTTATTATTTACACCTCCATCTGGGATGCTAAAAAATCATTTCCCACAAATTCAAAACAATTGTTTTTCAAAATGTTTTGGGTGGAAATGTTGTAAAAGAGTTTTGTTTTGTTTTTTTACAAGATTTCTTACTATATTTCAAAAACATGACACGTACATTTGCTAAACCCAGAACACTCCAAAAAAAAATGTAAGTTCTACTATTGCCATTAAATTGCCTTTAAAAACAGTAAGGTGTAGACAAAAGCAAGCATAATGATAAAATGTAAGTATTTTTATAAAAGAAAACAGGGAGAAAAAAAATACACACACTTGGGGTGTAAAATTGAAATGGGTGTTTCATATTGCATTTTCAGTCTACAGTATTTCAAACAATATGAAAACACAGGTAAAACGAATGTGTGTTTTCATTGACTACTGAAAATTGATCAAATCACTGTCCTCATTAAAGCTTTCTACGGTGTAATCAAGACACCGTGTTGAGCACTTTTGAAATTGCTGCCAGTGGACATAACAGTATATACAGTACATGTATATATGTAGTCTTAAGATGGGAGAACATTAAACATTAACATCTACAATACAAGCGTTTTCCCCACACAAGAGATTAGAAACATAACTGGCACATTTAGTGTACTACGAGAAAATACATGAAATACAGAAAGGAATATGAAAACAAGAAAAAGAAAAGATGTGCAAATTTGAGCAATTAATAGAACAATGCAAGCAGGTTCAGCTTCAGCCTGAAAAAAGAAATGTTTGTTTAAAGTGACACTTGGAGAAAAGGTATGTGCAAGCGCATATACAGCTATTACACAAACAGAGAAAACACGTGAAATAACACAAGCATGGTATGGCTTGGAATACTGAAGGTGTAGTATTAGTGTTATTATTTGTGGGAAGAAAAAAAATATTCAGTATTTTTAACCAAAGAAGGCAAAGCACACTAAGGGCAAATGAGAGGTAGAGTTAGGGCACTATAACGCTTACAATATTAAGGGATGAAACGTAAAATAAAAAAAGTAAGATTATAAACATTAGAAGGACGTAAAAGTAGAAACTGATATGATGTTACCAAGTTAGTAAATCCTTAAACCGTAATGCTTCATAGAGTGAAAACGGTCCCTTTTGAAATGTGATTTTTTTTTTAAATTAAAGTTGTTACTTTACGCCAACATAACAGGTAGGAAGTTAAGATGTGATATAGAAGAATTTAACGCGTATATTTTGCAAAACATTGTAGCCGCATGACGGTCGTTTTGGGTCCAGCCTGTGCTGGAACAGTAGGTGGTAGTAACGAGTAGATTTGTTGCGATGGGGGTTTTAAAAGCATTAAAAGAAGAAGAAGAGAACGGGCCAATCACAGGCAGTCAAACACTGATGCGGAAGTGTCCAACAGAGGAAGGGTTCTGGCTGACGCATGTATGTGCACTTTGAGCACTTTGTCATCACGTTAATATAGATACAATAAATTCAGGCACTAGTATAGATACGCAGTTCAGACACAGAAGTGTGTAGTGCAGCTATGTCGTTCAGCGGAGAAGCCGTGTTTCGGGCCGTGGAGGCACCGCTGTTCTGGCTCGGTGCTCTGACCGCGGCCTGGTTGTCTCTGTGCACCGTGTACCGACTGCTGTCCGGGTTCAGGGTGTGGGTGCTGGGCAACGGACGGCTCCTGTCACCCGCCAAACTAGGAAAGTGGGCAGGTGAGAAACTAATTGGGGAGACTACCAGCCAGTTTTATTTATTCAAGTAGTAATGGTACAATATAAAGGGACCTGTCCTGTTGTCCTGTCGGTTGTATTAAGTATTAAGTAGCTATTCTTTGTCTGAACATAACACCCCACCCCACTATATATA
>NW_005187652.1:358002-381186 GCF_000239375.1 Pundamilia nyererei | reverse complement strand
ATATATATATATACATATATAAAATTGAAATGTGCAAAATGATAGTTTTTCTGATATGTAAACAGAATTAAACAGTGGAGCTTTAATCTTTTTTCTGTTTAACTTTGTTACAGTGTTATTCTGTAGTATAAGTATTATAAGTCACTTCCATAATAAATTCTTTTATAACTCAGTACTGTTTGACACATTAGTTGGTAACATTGCAGGGAATGTATTGTCATCATTATTACAGCTTACGCGTCAGCTTATTTGACCATCGTTTGAAATCATAGAGGAAAGACGAAAAAACACCCCCTCCCCCCCACACACATTTTATTGATTGGTCTGATGTCATGATACCTGGTCTATCTTTTTGATTTTGGATTGAAATTATATCTGATCCATATGTGGTTTCTGTGTATCTCTAGTTCCAGGGTTGAATTTCTTTAAGGTCTCACATGTGCTAAAAAAATCTTATTTGACTGAGATTATCAGAACACCAGCTACAGCTAACAAACCGATGAACAGTGAGAGTAACTCCACTGAGGCAGAACACATGGCTTGTATTAGATGAGGTCCTATGCAAAAGCCCTGCTACTGCCCTTATAAAAAGCAATTTATATTTGCCAGTGCCACTATCCCGAGTCAGGTCAGGTCTTTGTTTGTTAGTCTGAGAGTCTGACCACTTTTTTTGTCTTTTTTTTTCTCTTGTAAAATCCTTCGCCGTCTTAGGGAGAATATTTAGCACAAATGACCTAAAGTATGGCACGTACCATTGCCTGATGTCCATGAAAAATGAACATTTTTCTCACCAGATTTGGTGCCGTGCAACTTTGGCCTTTTAATAAAATGTAGCTGGTGCCTTTTACTGTAAGATACAATCCAAATTCAAAGCAGGTGCAGGTTTTTGCATTTTATAGATGCAATAGTTTAACATTTCTAATCACACCTCGTGTCTCTGTAGTTTATTTGTTTCTTAGGGTGAACTGGATTGCACTGGGCTGTGATGGTGCACCTAACATAATACAGAATGTACAGTGGACTACAAGCACACACGGTGCTCTCTAATGGACTCTCCTATTCTTGAAACCACTGGGAACGACTCATGCTGGGGTTGTTGCGGTGTGTCACAGCTGTGGCTGCTCTGTTTAATGTTTCACTCTGGTGGGGTGATTGTGACGTATCCAGTCGTCCCATATTGCTTCAGCATATACTTGTTACACACTAAGACTTCTTTAGTAAAGCAGCAGAAAAGCCTCTGATGCCTTTTTTGTTTAAAAGGAATACATAGTGTTGAAGGGATGATCAGCCCTTTTGTCATCACTTGTAAAACAGTTGCAAGTCTTATCATTGGATTATGGCTCGAGGGGATTATCAAGTTAGATTGAATGCTGTCCATCTGTCCTACCTGCTTACTGATTGAACCTTGAAATTTGAACAGACTGGCCTGCCGGGATTGCTTTGGTGTTGGCAAGTCTGGTGTACAAAGTTCACACCAACATCAGAGTTGGTAGCTCACAAATCTCAGAAGTTTTTTACATAATGATTCATTTAGGCACCCCAGAAGAGCCCAGGACCTGTAGGGCCTGTCAGTAAAAAAACTACATAGTCAATGAAAATCCAAACCTGAAATTAAAATGCTTATAAGGCATCATATAAGTATTATCAATGCCTTTCCAATCTCTATTTGCTGATTCCACAATCTTTTGATTGCATATTTATATTGTATATTTCTCTTTTTGTCTTGGACACGTTCTCCTGACTCCTTTACCATTTCCAACAATTCAAGATTCAAGGCTAAAATCCGAGGACTCTACATCTTTCTCAGCCTTTGCAGCTCCAGTCACATCAGTGTGTTAGAGAGGAGCCAAATGTTCGGGGGATGTGAACCGACGACGCCTTTGATCTTTTTTTTTTGTGCACGGCTAAAAATGGAAACGCAGAAGGGGAGGGAGGATATTTTTGGATTCCAGATGCAAAATGATTCAGAATATGCAATGAGGCACAGGGAGCCCGTTAGCCTCGGCTACTACTTTCATTCACAAACTTTGTCTCACTGAAGTGGACTTGATTGAGAGGATGGCCCGATTATATAATGGGACTACAGCCATTCATAAGTTAGCTTTACATGAGACGCAGGATCCTCGTGATTCTGGTTCAGCGGTGCCTGCATTTCACTGATGTGTGAGAGAGAGCAGGAGACTGTGAGGGAGAGAGAAAAGGGAAGCTGTGATGGTATTACACATTCTAATCATACGTTATCTGAGACAATGACTTATAAAAAATACAGCTGCCTTAATGCATTGTGTGACACTTGCTGAGCATTTTATTAGGAAGGTAAGCTATTTCTCAAACATTGCTTCAAATGACATAGTTGTGACACGTGTGACATACCAATACTGGATACAGTTTTGTTTCCACACTAAACTTTTGATGGTTGCAGACTTTTATACAGTGCCGTCTGATTTCACAGACGGCACAGTTTTGTTGCTTAATGGTGATTGGCAAACTGCTTATAGGTTTACCTCACTCCGATCTGCCGGCATCAGATTCTGCTCCACATCAGTGCGATTCAATTCACAATTTGTGCAGATTTGCAACTTGCACATTTGCACTTCAAGCCACCTGTCTTGCCAACTGGGGAGGTTCCTGAAGTCTGCTGAACTAATTCTCAGCTGTATGAAAAACATTTAGACTTTTGTTTTGCATTATGGTGCGTTACCCTGCTGGAAATAGCCATAAAAACATGGGGAAATCATGACAATAAGGGGTCACTACTCCACATTTAATCAATAGTTAATTATCTTTGCCTCACTTCGGCAGTGTTTATTGTCTTGTCTCTCTCCCATAACCCCCAATTGGTTGCGGCAGATGGCCGTCCCTCCCTGTGCCTGGTTCTGCTGGAGGTTTCTTCCTGTTAAAAGGGAGCTTTTCCTTCCTATTGTTGCCAAGTGCTTGCTCATAGGCAGTCATTTGATTGTTGGGGTTTTCTCTGTGTTGTTGTAGGGTCTTTACTAATGGTAAATGGCCTGTATTTGTATAGCGCTTTACTAGTCCCTAAGGACCCCAAAGCGCTTTACACATCCAGTCATCCATTCATTCACACACACATTCACACACTGGTGATGGCAAGCTACATTGTAGCCACAGCCACCCTGGGGCGCACTGACAGAGGCGAGGCACTGGACACTGGCGCCACCGGACCCTCTGACCACCACCAGTAGTAAGTGTCTTGCCCAAGGACACAACAACACAACATTCAACCTTCCGATTACAAGGCGAACTCCCAACTCTTGAGCCACGATCGCCCCAATATAAATTGCCCTGATGTTACTGCTTTTGCACTATATAAATAAAATTGAATTGAATTAATTGAAAGGGGATATACATGGTCAGTAACTATTCTGAACTTGATTGTGTGATTCATACTTTAATTGACTGGTTTTCTGGCCACAAAAGGTACCAAGAAAACGCTGTTTCACCTCTAGCAGCATCCTGGACAGTCGAGTCCATGAGTTCATGCGTCATTTTAACCCTGCTTTCTGTCTGATAACTTTTTATCCTCTTGTCCCAATTTCGGCACAAGATGGTTGACTTTCAAAATGCTGAAGTTGAATTCTCATTTTGTTTAACTTTTCTGTGAAAACAGTTTTGTTAAAAAAACAAAAACCAAAAATCAGTTATTGTCCTGATATCTTGTAAGGTGCCATGAAATCGTGTGCCCCAATGTTGTTCACATAGTAGCACTATCATTGGAACACCTAGCCAGTCTAACCTAGATTTGCCAGAAACTGCAGTTCCTAAAATAGATCTTGTTTTATTTGAGTGAAGGGAACATGCACTCAGCTGTAAAATGTTTTTCCTTTTTTTCCCTGTTCTGACTGCAAATCACTTCATTCTTAAAACAACTAAAAATAGCCCAGCCTACGTTTTCCTCATCATTGTGCCTCCAGACTCCCCCTGCACTCTCCTCTCCTTTTCCCTGTACTATTTTTAGTTGCCCTCAGGATCCCCTGTGCTCGTGTTTGTCATTTTCTCTTCTCTTTTGCTCCTCCACTCCTCCCTTCTGTTTGGCTCTGCTGCAGCCCTAGAGGATGCTTGGCATCCCGGCATCATCTGCACTCAAGACAATCACACAAAGAGGAAAATGGGCACAGCAAAGGGCAGATAGATGGATGAGCACAAGAACAAATGAAGAGTAGTGTTAAAATAGCAAAAACATTTGCTTAAAATAAACTCTTTTAAGGTGGTATTTGTATTAGACATTCCAGAAAGAGCACAGAGAGCATTTGAACATGTACAAATTGAAAATTGCTGCAGCTGTTGTGCATAAGTCGTTGTGTTAAAATCAAGAATTCATCCTGTTTTAAAAATGGGTTGAATTTCAATGGTCCCTGCTTCTGGTAAAACGGTAAATAGAAAATCCAAAATCTGTAACTTGTGTCTCACAGGGTGATGTCAGCGACTCTTCTTAAATCTTAAGGTACACTGAGCATAGCTTATTATTAGGACATTGTAATAAAGGTAATATATGGAGAGAATTTCAAAAAATTAACTGATGACTTGCTTTTAAAAAGCAATTGCACTAAATGGTTGTATCACAGAGTCTTGCGTTGGTGCATTCCATGATGTTGTCCGACATATAAGATGTCCTTAGAGTAAGAGTATACATTCTGGGGACATTGAAGTTTAAAATATTTAAATCCTTTCTGCACTGTTTATTTTACCTTGTGCCACCTGTACCACCAGAAGGAGGCAGTAAAGACCATAGAATATCTTCCAGACCACCATGACCTGTTGGACCACCAGTCCAACATGATCGAAAAATCAGGTCGGATATCCCTGTGTTGTGCGTTGTTCTTGGATCAACATTTTAATCAATCAACTATTCATCGAGGATCAACATTGCATCAGACCAATCACACTGTTATGATGTCATAGCTTTGCAATGTGGGAAAACACCTGCTGATGTCCACTCAGGAAGAAATCCAAAAAAGGGGCCGTTAGGATTGGGGGTTGGGATGTGATCGCGGTTAGGGTTACAGGGCTATAGGTAGGGTGCGTCCATGTTGCAAAACTATAACTTTACTACAATGTAATTGGTCACATGTGTTCTTGAACCTGGACCAACATTAGTTTTGGTGATCCAGGAACTATACCAACATGATGATATCAGTTTGAGCAAAAAAGACTCCACAGTTTTGCTGATGGCCACTTACAGCTGTTTTTAAGGCAAGCCGAACTAAATAGATTCCCATGCTATGGGGCTGAAATGTTTTAAATTGAGACTTTAACATGTAGTGTTCAAAACCAATGGGCACCATTATGATGTAACATTAGCTACATACATCCATTTTTATGCAGCGCATGGTTACTAACAGGTGTTGTAACCAGGATTGCTAGATGTGAAAATTATACAAAAGGGGATTATGCACCTCAGATCCCTCTTTAACTGTGGACTGTTGAAAGTGCAGTTGGGTGGAAGATGGTTAGTTTTGTTGACCTATAATTTTTGTCTCAGTTTTTGTCAACGACCTTTATCTTTTGTCTGACAAAAACAAGTCAATAACTAAATAAAAACTAATGCACGAGGATCAGAAACTCTGATGAAATCTATTGACACTTTCATCAAATGAAAACAGGATGAAAATATTCTAGAGAGATGAGACTTAGAACTAATTAAGTTGTGTAGTAAGGCCGAAAACGTTTGGAAGTGATCCAGTGAGAAGAAATTAGCTGTGCGGCGAGTTAGATGCCCACATTTGATCTGCCCCCAACAAACAGGGAGTGGGTCCTATGCTTCTGGGAGAAGAAGATTGGACATATTTTGCATTTGATGTCAAGGGAAATAAAACGCTTTGTAAACCGTGTGGAGCAACCAGTAAAAACATACCAAACTTTTACACTTGATATGATATTTAAATAACTAAAACTGAAAGAACTTAGATGCCTAAATTATGTCTAAAACTAAATGATGTTTCAGTCAAAAGACTGTGACTAAAACGAAATCAAAATTTGCCATCAAAATGAACACTGGTGGAACACACTGGAGGGACAGTCAGACAGTTCCCAGTGGAGCAGTACTTAGGCTTAAAATGCTCAACCCCCCCTTTTTTAATCTTTAACTCGTAAGCTAAATCATCAGTGTGCATTCTCGTGAGTAGTGAGAGTAGTTTGAGTACTGGAATTGCAATGAGGAACAGAACATGACTCATTCTTTAGTTTTAAACATTTCCTTTCCACAAACCTTTGTTGACTATCGTTTTTTGATGGTACCGTGCATATCTTTTGTTGACTATGAATGGTCCCAGGTAGTGAAGTTTGTTCTGAACAGACTGCACTTATGTCGGTGCACCTTGCATGTAGTATTTAATGAGCCTAAGCGTCCTAAAAGCCCTAGTAGCAGACCCTAGAGGCTGAACTGCTCAGTGCACCCAACCACACTGATGTGGTTTGACCTAACCCACACAGCAGCATTCCCATCTTAAGTGCACTTTACTTTCAGAAGTCTAATGCGCAAAAAAAAAAGTAAGAAGGGACTAAATGACAAAACAATAGGAATATAAAATATAATGGACAGTTTCTGAAAACACAAGAATGATATTGTACTCAAAGATGAGGCAAGTATTCCTCTCTAAGTAGGGCCTGGCAGGTCATTCAGGGACATATTGTAACATTTCGACTCACCACGCAACTCCCCATCCGCTTTTTTGTTATATTTAGCCAGAGGTGTGATGAATGGTTCCTTCTGAAAGATGGGAATTGCTAAAAATAGGATCCTGCTGCCGCTGCTGTTTGTGCCAGGCAGTTCCAGGGCATCTGCTCGCTCGACTGCCACTGATGACAGAGAGGACCTCTTTCCCCTCACCCTCCCTCACTCTCTTTTTGTCCTCCTTAGTCACCTCAGCTGCTCCCTGTCAACCGTGTCCTTCACTGCATCTGTCTACACCCTCATTTAACTCATTGGCTTTAAAAGTAAATTCCTTTTATTGTGCTCAAGCTTTTTGCGCTGGGTCATAATTAGCCTTTCTACACAGCAATTTCTTGACATCACTTGTCAGTTAAGTATTGTGTCATGCTTCGAAGTAGATCTCTGTGCTGATAAAGTTCCTGTAGGTGGCACTCTTTAGCTGTTCATCTGTGGTGGCTAGCACCGCTCAGGTTTTCTGCAGTATGTTTTTTTGCTTCTACGTTTTGACAAACAAAGACAAAACAAGTCTAAAGTGGAAGAGGCAGAAAGGCTTCAGGTCCTCAAACTGACAGTGTGCATCTAAAGTATCTCTGATTGTGAAGTGGTCACTCACTGGAATCCTTCACAACAGGACAGTCCTCTAGTACTTTTGAACGAGAGTTCAATTCTGAAAAATGTGTAAATTCCTTTTTTACGTAGTGTTATAATTTCAGCTCCTTTGTACCAATAAATGAAACATTACTGCTACAATAAGCGACCTTGCTGTAAGGTTCTGTTTAATAGCGTGGCTATACATGTCTGGCAACAGTTTGAGGAAAGCCCCTTCCTGCCTAAGCTTGACGTTGACCCCTTAGATATATCTAGGCTCATTAAGAAATAGTTCTTTTTGTTGTTGTTTTAAGCCAACTTGACTGACCTGCTCTTAGCCTCCAGAATCCCTGGGATGAACACAAAAGCTGAGTGTGAGCATCAGCTGGTTGACCGCCCTGCACCGATGCTCTTGTGGTGGAAATGGAGCAAATCCCAGGATCTAAGTTCCGAAACCTCCCTCAGCTTTGGAGGTTGTTAGAGAAGTGGATTAACCTCATTACTTGGCCCTGGGATGACATCAGTTACATTCATATGCCCATATATTTGGCTACATAGCACATGTCTTCTTTGGTCTGTTTAAATGTGTTTTGCTTGCAACGCTCTGTTATAACAGAAGTCAAAGCTACGGCCCGTAGAGATTAATGTGATTAAGTCGTAATGGGTCAGTCTGTGATATATTTTCAATATGTTTTTCATATCTTTATCCAGTGCAATTGAGCATAACGGAAAGGCTGTATATTTTTACATGTGTACAAAGGATCTTATTAAGGTGCGAGTAATGGTAATATAGTTTCTTTGCTAATTAAGTCTCTCTCTGTTTGTAGTTGTGACAGGAGCCACAGATGGGATTGGGAAAGCATATGCAGAAGAGGTAAGAGTCTCTCAGAGGTGTTGAGTTATGAACTTGTACTTGAAAATAGTATGTGCCTGTAATAGTAGATCTATAAACATGTAACACCTGATGGTGAGTACGGTTAAAAAAAGATTTTTTTAATTTTTTTTTTTAATTTTTATACAGAAAGTAACACATGGAGAGCCACACAAATGAGACAAAAGCATGGTCACTGAAATGTATTTATTTAGGAAAATGACCCAATATGATGCATGTGAGTTGCAAAGATTGATCTGTAACTGGTGTGAACATCTTGCACAGCAATAACTGCAACTAAATGTTGAGAGCCGGGGTGTGAAACACCAGGCTGGGGGGCCAGAATCGGCCTGGCAAAGACCCCAATCTGATCGACTATATGGCTTTGGAAAATGGGAAGAAAGAAACTTTAGGATTCTGTATTTTCAAGTTCTACAGCTTTTCCTTCTGATAAAGACCTCCTCCATCCTTAATCATATTACACCAGAGTAATTCAGTAATAAATAAAACAATTAGATTACAGAAAAGTTCCTTTTTTTTCAGTATCTACTATAGAAGTGTTTCTTTGTTTTTTTACAATGAGTAGTTAAACTTCATTAGACTAACAGGCCACTTAAGATCAAGGTGGGTTGTATGTGGCCCACGGTGTAATATGAGTTTAGAGTAACTGCTGATCAGTCCTTCACATCACTTTGGATGAGTGAGTTGAATTAAATGTTCAAAACATATTGAACTTGATGACAGGTATCCTCACATGAAGCGCTCGCTTCAGGCCATTCCACAATCTCTTTTGATGAGTGAGACCTCGGCCATTCAAAACATATTTATTCCTCTTGTTCGTTTTTTGTTTTTTTGTAGAATGACTAGTTTTCAGGACATCTTTTTATCTTGATGCACTGTGTGACCCAGTTTCTCTTGAGATTCCATTCACGGATGTCCTTGAATTGCACTTTCGAATTTGCTGCTGTATTTAAAAATTTACTGTTCCATTAATGACGGCAAGCTGTCGTGGCCCACATGCAGCAAAACAGGCCTAATCCGTGATGTTTCAGAGATGGAATAAGGTCCTGACGCTCGAATGCAGCGATTTTCCCTTCTTCTAAACCAAACGCCTCTCGTATACACAATGAAGTTTTTCTTTGCTCTTAGCTGCCCACAGAGCTCTGTTCAAACAGCCTTCTGGCTTGCTAGTGTGATCTTTAGCAAACTGGCTCTGGGCAGCAGCGTTGGTTTTTGGAGTGCAGTGACTTTCCTCTTGTGACCCTGCCATCCATGCCATTGTTGCTTCGTGTTAAGGCACACACTGGGTCTATTTGTTGGCAGGCAGACCACTGCTGTGAACAAGAGCAGTGTTCTTGATTTGAAGTCTGGTTCAAAGTGAATCAATGGAGTCCAAACACTTATTGTCTGTTTTGCATCAAGTTTATGAGTTTTTGAGATACTACCTCACCTCAGAGACATGTGGTATAGAATCATTTTCAACAAGAATCTCTTATATTTCCCATTAAATTTATTTACTTGAGTTTCCATTTTTAGAAACCAAATGACAAAAATAAAATCTACAAACTTTGCTTTTTAAAAGCTTTTATCATCTGCATTTGGTTCACAAGGTTGCATTTTCAGTTTACAATATTAATTTGGTATTAATTCAAAGTAATAACTTTGACGTCGTCATAATATTGCAGGATAGCCTAGTGCCAAAATGTAAAAGTCGACCAAAGAACCAGTTAAATGTTGATCATCAGTATGGATGTAAGTGCAGTGCGCATGTGTTTTACTTTGTTGACATATTTCATTTTTGTATTTGCAGCTCGCCCGCAAAGGATTTGCCATTGTGCTGATCAGCCGCTCTCAGGAGAAGCTGGATGATGTATCCAAGGCTATTGGTGAGATATGCACATGTTTATATTATTTCAAAATTGTTTCACCCCTGTACAATTTTGGACATGGTTAAATATTCCTTTCCTTACTGCATCGGTCACCCTGATTGGTGCAATGTCTGTGTGCCTTGGTGATTTGTGAGAATCGCTGCAGGAAGTAGTTCAGCGTATTGCAGCCAGTCAGTCTGCACCCTGCTCATCAGAATGATTTGAAGTAAACAAAAACGCAGCTAAGGACAATATCTCACACGGATTCAGCTGAAATTATCTTCAGTTTATGTGTGAAAACATCTTTAGAGTCAAATTAAATCCTACCTGTGTTCCAGAGGCACCAGACTAATTTAGTTCATGTGTATGACCGCGACTTTTAGAGCCTCATTTGTCCCGAATCTGAAATCTTACAGCTTGCATAATAATACACTAGGGCTCAGTAACAAAAGAATAAATTATACTGCACTGAATTTAGTGTTTTAGCACAAGTGATCTCTTACTGAGTAGCCCTTTGCTGGACTCTTATGCTTTTGGTTATGAGGTAGTAAAATCTTTTACTGGAGCTGAAAGTGAATATGTCCAGTTAAATGAAAGCGTCCTCTTAAGGGAGGGATAACCTCACTGATGATTAATTTAGGGTTTAATACTTTGTTCCCCTTCCTTCCCTTTCTAAATCACTATTTAATAGTCATTTTTGCCATTCCTGAATGCTATTTGTGAGTATTGTTTTCTGGTATCTTTCATTGTGACTCAGATATAGTAAATTAAAATGCATACTTCTGTCCTCAGCCAGTAAATGTGGTGTGGAGACAAAAACAATTCAAGCAGACTTCAGTGCTGTTGACATCTACTCTAAGATTGAAGGAGGACTCGCAGGACTGGAGATTGGAGTACTGGGTAAGACTGCAGGAGGTGCTGAGGCCAGTTCCCTTTTCACAAGTGTTAATCAGCCTGTCACATGATATGTCAAATCTTATCTCAACCACATCTGACAAACAAGGAGTGCTGTGAAATCCACTGTGTTTTTCATGTATTCAGAAGGGTTAATTTATAAGCCTTTTACTGCCCCCTGAAGACTGAAATGAGGAATAACAGAGTCAATCCTGTATTCATAAAATACTTAATCTCTTTGAATAATTTGGCAATTCTGAAATTTTTTTGTCTTGTTAACAGTGAACAATGTTGGGATCTCCTACCCTTACCCTGAGTTCTTCCTCAGCGTCCCCAATCTCGACACTGTAAGTTCCAAGTTTTCTGATTATTGTATTTCACATTCAAATTATAGTTAGTATGAAAATACATGAATGTTTGCCCTTGAAGTTTCTCCAGCGACTGCATATTCCACAGCATATATCGGCCCTCTGCTCTATTTCTGTAAACTGCTGTAGCGTTGAAGGAAATCTAAATTTTTTATTACTATTTAAAGTTAAGTAGATTAGGTCGCTTCACCTGCATTAGACAGCAGTCCAGTTTCCGTCAGTCTCACTCTCCTTAAATGGAGATCGGTATAGGTGGGACAGTTTTACACTCAGAGCAGTATTCTGCCTCTTAAAAGTGTTAAGTAGAAGAAAGGAAATTTGTTATTCATGAAGTCTTTAAGCTTTGTAAGTCATAAAGTCAGTAATGGCTGTTGCTCAGGAATTCCTAGCTGAAAGCAGGTGTAAAAGAATTTGTAGAAGAATGCGCGTGGTATTTCTTCCATGTGAAAAGTCCTTTTACTGTTACAGAATACATTTTTTACGATTCCACCCTATCATGTTATCATTTACAGCAGTGGCTCCTAAGTGATTTGCTGCACAACTTGGGATTTTGTGTCAGCCATGCAGTGCTTTTTGTAAAACGAATCGATTACATCACCGCTATCTTAGCCACTCAGGCAAATTCTATAGCCTAACAAAAAATGAGAGGGATCCCAGGTATGCAGTTCCATTAACCCTTTAAAGCCGGTCGGAGCGGGCACGCTCCGTTTTGCGTAACTATTTTTAAATCCCAGTAGCACTGCAACCACGTAAGCTAGCGCAATAATTTTTTTTGCATATGAAACCTGAGGAGTTGTACTTACATCTTATGCCATCAGCTTGTCCTCGGTCACGATTTCCTTCCACATAAAGCTTTGTAAAAACTGCATAAAAAGCGCTTGCAGCAACAAAAACATAATATTCCAGAAACACGCTTTGCCGATCTGATCAGCTGTTCGTAACACTTCCTACATTGGAATAGACATCAGCGCGAACTATCGCATGTCCGCCATTACCTGCCCGAAACCGGAAGTGACGTCATTTTCGCGAAAATTTAGTTTTTTACTTTCAGGGCCTCATGAGCATATACTGGTGTTTTTAAGGGTTATGTTTGACTTTATGACTTTCTGTGTCGTTTCTGGGATGCTTAGGACTCATATTGCACTGCTGGAAATAGTTTATAGTTGCTGGAAATTTTGATGCACATGCTGCTTTTTTGCAAATTTGCATTATAATATTTATTTTCATTTTTCCTGCAGTATATAAAAATTGGTGTATTTCAAAAATAAAACTATGAAGACACTCAAAATAAATTTCCTGTGGTGGGAAACTATTTTGTGCAACTTTTTTGTATTTACAGTTATGAGGGATAAGCCTCTTAAATTTCTCTTTTTATATGTTAAAAAAACAAAAACGATTTTCAATTTTTTTGTAGTTTATTGCACTTTTTTGCAATTTATGTAATTACTATGCACTTAATGAATACATATTATTAAAATTTGGGCTATAACGGTTGTATTGATGTATAGCAACTTGAAATGCTCCCAAAAATGGCACTATAGCATGTAAACATATAATATGAGGTCTGGCGGACTTGGTTCTATGGTAGGTCTTAAAGGGTTAATGGTCACATTTCTTATAGCATGATGCATCAAAGGCCGTGATTGACAGTAAGGAGGAAAACAAAACAAAACAGTTAGCTAACAGGTAACCTTACATCTATAAAAAGAGATCCAATTTAAATAAATAAAAACCTTTTACTAGAAAATATCACGTAAGCTAGCTATCTTTTGGATTTATTCAGATCAGGGATATCAACAGCCTTCAGCCCGAGTGTGTCATCTGTCAGGAAAAGTTTGCTAGTGTTAACACTGTGCCAAGCGAGTGGAGAGCCCGTTTGGAAACTACACGGCCCTTCTGAAAGAAACTTGGCTTGTTTCAAAAGATTGCTGGATGTGACCCAAAAGCAACACGTTTGTTGGATTGTGTGAATGTGTCTGATGAGCTGACAGAGGCGAGTCAGTTACACTAGATGTAAACGCACACACAGAGACTTTTTCTTTTTTACTTAAAAAGGCTTAAAAATGACAAAACAAACCTCATTTGCCAATAATGTTTACAATTCTACTTACAAGTACGTGCACCAGTGCAAAATGTAACCATCTGTACTAATCCACGTGTTCTTCTTGTTTCAGTTCATTGACACCCTGGTCAACATTAACATAACATCAGTGTGCCAGGTGAGTGTTGCTATATTCAAGTAATTACGTTTTTTTTCCCCCTTAACAGGTTATCAGAGAGAGAAAAGAACCTTAAAATGTCAGTGTGAAAACAAATTAAATCTACTAAAGAAATTCCTGATTGCACTGCAGGTATTTCCATCTGCAAGCTAATACTTAGTAAAGCCACCTTTAGCGGTAATTATAGCATTGAATTTGTGTGGATCAATACAGCTACTTGGGACATAGCTCAGATTTTTTTTCTCCTCCAGTTTTTACTGAAAGGCACGTGTTCAAACAAATGAAAAATAGCATTCAGGCATGTTCACAGAATTTCAGGGTGCTTTTTGATAGTCAGCGTGAATGCCTGCTGCAGACCGCTCATCTTAAATGTCTGGCTCAGTCCCAAACTGCACACTGAGGACTCGTGATGCATAAATGTTTGTCATCCGTTTCCCCGTGGTGCGCACTCTGCGGAATGAGTAATTAAAGCCGTCAAGGTGGATTCAGGTGTTTAGGATGGTTGGTAAGATAGATCCACAGTCAGGAAGTCCCACAGACCACCGAAGACCTCCACACATACACACACACACACACACACACTGGCACAACACAGTGACTTATACCATAAGAAGTCACTTCTGTCCCAGTTCTCCATGTTCAGCAGTTCCCAGAGCAACAGCTACAGTCGACCCTCTCTCTTAACACTTAATTTATATTGTTCAATATTTCTTTAAACGGCTCCCTCTGCTATCATTATCATTTCTTTTCTCTTGTCTCTCCGACCAGCTCTTCACACAACACCCACCCACACGCACACACACATTTACGAATGTGGATGAACTCCTCCACGTACAACCCACAAACAATAGCCGTTTTTGTCTGTCTCATGCTTTTATTCTGCATCACCCACTTCTAACCTTTTCTCTCTCTGTCTTTTTCCCCCATTATCATTGTTTTCTGTTTCCAGATGACACGTCTTGTTTTACCACAAATGGTGGAGAGGTAAGTTGTGTTTATACATCACCGTTGTCTGCGAATCTATAAAAGGTTCAATGCAGTGAATCCTGATCATTCATATGCACCTGTTTTGGAACCCGCTGTGAGATACGTGGGAGGCCGGTACGGTGGGATTGTGTAACAGGGCGCTGTGTTTGCCAACCAGCAGTGTGGTCAGTGAAAGCTTAAACTGGGATTTCTGTGGTAGTGGTGAATGGATATTTAAAATATTAGATCTGGAAGATTCAGGATTTTTGGGAAACTTCTTCCTTGCAGCAAAAGAAGATATTGAAGCAAATCCCAGTCAACGTCATTAGTATACAATCATAGACAGAAGAAATGTGGCAGAATGCTGGAATTATGTGAAAAGATGTTGAACTTTATTATTATTTGACTACACGGTGGGTCAAACGTGTCGTCAAATGACACGGGAATATTAGGTTTTCGATAAGTGAATTGTTCTTTTTCTGGGGCTGTGAGATCATGTAACATACACATTCGTGCATGGAAGAAAAGATTTTTTGTTAAAGTTATATTCCTAAAACACCCATTTGAGTGTCCTAATGGTTTGAGGTAATGCAAAAAAATTCTGAGGTAGTCTGTTTCCTTCATTATTGCATCCACTCTGTACCAGTTCAACTAGCAGCGAAACAGCCGCACAGCAACTTTCTACCCCGACCACAATGCTTGACAGTTTATGCTGTTTTTTTTAGCTTGAGTACCTCAGCATTGCTCCAAAACATATTTTTATAATTGTGGCAAAACAGCTCAATTTTTTAGTCTCATCGGACCATTAAATGTTCCTCCAGCAGGCGTTTTCTTGTCTATGCGGTCAGCTGCAACCTGTAGTTAGACTCTAGCCTCTTAGTCCATAGTGATTTAAAACACAATGCTGTTCCAGCAGATTCCAGAAACCACCGAGTCAGTGCCTGTGTCTGAGTTACGTCTGACCATCTCACCTAATTTTGTCTTAGCTGAGTGTGACGGCAAAGAGGTGTCACTTCCTGCTGACTTGTACTGTATGTGTAGAACTGATTGAACTCATGATCTTGGACTTTTCAGTTTTTTCAAGAGAAGGTCCAAACTTTTGTAACTCTGTGATCCTCTTTCTCATATCTGCACTGAGCTCCTTTTATTTTTCTGTTTTACTGTGTTTTGGACAGTCCAGTGGGTGTAGTCAAGTAAACCTCTTCTTTTCTTTATATGTCTCAGCTGTAAGAGGCTGATGGGGTATTGCAGTCACCCTCCAGGGAGATGTGGAAAACCAAGTTTGTGAATGCGATATCTTGAAAATAGACAATTCAAATAGACACTATGGGTGTGTCTACTAAAACACTTTGATGAATTCAAACCTGACTTTGACATCAAAGTTAGAGGTCGGAGGTCTTGTGGATGTGATAACATGGAAACAAAAAAAAGGGCATAGTAGGATTTTGAAATTGATACCATAGTGTATCTACTAGGAGGGCGAGGGGTGCCACTGGCAGCCGCCAGTATTTTTATCTTGGTAAAGAGAAGCTACCAGCTGCAGTAAAACAGGAACTGAAGAGATCTTGGGCTTTTCATGTTAAGACATTTTTGGAAACTTTAGCACCAGTGAATTCATATATTTACTTCTGTTACTTACTGTTCACAATAGAACATAGAAAATATTTGAATGTTTAAGCAAGGAAAATGTAATATTGAAACAAAAACAGGCTTTTGATGCCAACAGACCTCAAAAAAGTTGTGGTGGGGCAGCAAAATACTGAAAAAGTAAGTGACACTGTAAAGAAACAGCTGGAGGAATTGATGGGGTTAACAGGCAACAGGTCAGTAACATGATTGATTGTATATTTAAAAAAACAGAGCATATTACTCAGAGTTTCTCTGAAGTGAAGCTGGACAGAGGAATAAGAATAATGTTTCCCAGTGTAAAATTGTACAGACTTTGAATATCTCATCATCTGTACCACATAACATCAAAAGATTCTGAGAAGCTGGAGAAATATCTGTGCAAGGTACAAGGCTGAAAATTAATATTGGATTCCCGTGATCTTCGGGCCCTCGGGCATCACGGGAATAAAAACAGACATGATTCTGTCATGGAAATCCCTGCATGGGCTCAGGAACACTTCCAGAAATCAATGTGTGAGCACAGGTCACCGTGCCATCCACAAATGCAGGTTAAAGCTCTATCAAGAAGCCATATATGAACATGATCCAGAAACACTTCTCTCTTCTCTGGGCCAAAGCTTATTTAACATGGACAGAGGCAAAGTGGAAAACACAGAAGTTCTGTTTTGAAATCACAGAAGCTGTATCCTCTGGATCTAGGAAGAGAGGGACCATCCGGCGTGTCATCAGTGCTCAGTTCAAAAGCCTTTCTCTCTCTCTGATGGTACGGGTGTGCATTAGTGCCTATTGAATTAGCAGCTTTCACCATTGAAGCTGAACGATATATACACATTTGCTTCCATCCAGACAATGCTGGTATATTTCATCAAGACAAAGTCAAATCACCTCTTGCATCCATAACAGCATCATGGCCTCATAGTAGACGAGTTCAGGTGCTGTGATGGTTTGTCTGCAGTCCACGACTTTCACCATAACAAAAAGAATTTGGAATCATGAAAACCAAAATGTGACAAAGAAGACTCGGGACTGTTGAGCAGCTGGAATCCAGTATTAAATGAGAGTGGGACAACATTCTTGTCTAAAGATCCAGCAGATGATCTCCTCTGTTTCCAGATGTTTACATTATGTTAAAATATGAGGGGATGTCTAATAATGGTAAACATAGCCCGAGCTCAACTTTTTTGAGATGTGCTGCATTCATTTTAAGATAAGATAAGACCTTATTGATCCCACAACGGGGAAATTTTTGCATCACCTCAGCTCAGGTACAGATATCAGAAGGAAATACAAAAATAAAAATAAGTACAATCAGTGAAAAAAAAGTAAGATAATACACTATATACAATGGTAGCATACACAGTATGTGATTATGGATATGGTTGGAAATATGGAAGACATAAACTATATTAGAGATGGACCGATCCGATATTACGTATCGGTATCGGTCCGATACTGACCTAAATTACTGGATCGGATATCGGAGAGAAATAAAAAATGTAATCCGATCCATTAAATATCACGAAAGCACCTCACAAAACTTGCAACACGCCGTAACTCGCCTCAGAACCGTAGCACGTCGGAGCAGTATGCATCACGTGATAGAGCGGCTGTGGCATGCGGGACCTGTCGGTGGTCTGGATAGCATTTGGAGCTTCGCTAGCAACCCGGCATTTCATCTCCGACAAAGTTATCCCGAGAGAAGTAAAGCAAGTGTGTAAGTCCATCTCTGAATGTTTGTAAAGCATTCCTGCGTTAAGCTTAACAAGCGATATATGGAGCGACTGCCTCTCCTGCTGCTACTTCAATCATGAAACTGCTTAACGATCAGCTGATCGGCTTTTCTGTCGCGAGTCCGTGTCTCTTGTTTGTTTTTGGCCCACTTTGCACCAGAAAGAGGAAACCAGCGGCTGAACAACAGCAGCACGTTTAAGCTTGATCAGCTGTTGTTAGAATTTATTTAATATTACTTTCTACTCGAGGATCTTTTTCTACGTAGCTGACGCTGGTAACTGTGCAGGGGCGCATCTAGCAAACTTTAGCCAGGGGGGCCGATAGGGCATTAACAGGGAAAAGGGGGCACAAAGACATACTTTTCTTTCTTATTCTCATTTAAAATGTCTAGCTTTTAATAAATAATTATCTGACACCCAAAGTTTTAATTTGATGTAAAATGAATAGAAGTCAATTACTGTATATAGTGACTAATAAGTCTAATATATATACCCTAGTAAGCTATAGTACTTTTTCCTTTGGGAAGGTACCATCTGTACAGTCTGCAATTTTGTTGAAGAAAGATGTTGAATCTATTTAATATTTCTTGAAAAATAATTGATTTCTGTGCATTTGTTTTCACACTGCATCAAATTAAGGTTGATTACGTCGATTAAGCATCATGAGGTGGAGCGTGAGGGGTGGTTCCCTATTTTTTATTTATTTATTTTTGTTGTTGCTGGGAGTTGGAACCCTATTAGTTAGGTTGCTTAATATTTATGCTAAGTACTCTTTAAAATACCAGAATAGGGAGGATGGTGTAGGTTTAAGTTTATTAGATTGATCAGTATTGCTGAACTATGAAATATTTTTTTTTGCATACAGGTATAACAGAATAGCTTTAGTGTAGTTGTTGTTTTAAACTTGAGTATGAACTTATACAAAATGCAGCAAGATATTTAAAAAACAGTTTTGTTGATTAAAAAACACTATATCGGATTCATATCGGTATCGGCAGATATCCAAATTTATGATATCGGTATCGGTATCGGACATAAAAAAGTGGTATCGTGCCATCTCTAAACTATATAGCTTGACATAACTATTGTACCACTACTATTCCTATTTATAGACATGTATACACACCCACATGTACACACTAAATATACACATGTATACATATACATACATATATACCCACTGTAAACAGCATTAACATTAGAATGAGCTGATAATTTTCATGAAGCAGGAAAATGCCTCAGTTTAAACCTTGAACATATTTTCTGTCTCCTCAAGTGAACATACCGGTAGCTAAAAAGCCAGTGAACAGTGAACAGCCAGTGAACTCCTCATTACAGACAGGTTCTGTAATGAGGAGTGGATCAAAATCCATCAATTACAACATCATGTTTGGCTTGCTGATCAAATACTTTTCACTCAGTGACATGCAGAACAATTCATAATTTTTATGCAATGTGGGTTTTTTAATTTCTAAATGAAAATACCATTAAAAGAGAGTTTTGATTTCTTTGGAAGTGACCATAGCTAAAAATTCAGCAGGCGATCAAATGATTTCCCCTTCTGTGTGTCAGCTCCAGGAAAAAGATCAGTTCACAGAAGTATATGACAACTTGGATTTCCTCTTTCGTTCTTTGGAAATAGAAGTCATGATAGATGTATCCTAATAAATGTGGCTCTGTGTTGAGGCATATTGGTTTGTTTTCTGTTTTCAAATAAGTCCTGGCACACTTGGTGTATGCTAATGTGTCGTGCAGTTATAAGCCGGTGGGCCGCATGCTTGATCGTAGGCTGTTGTTGACTAATGTGGCTGAATAATTCCACAAGGGATAGGTCACGCAAACTGCCAGATATTATAATAGAAAGATGATTCCTTCATTGGTCTTTTTCTTTTTTTGTTAAATGAAATGTATGCAAGCACCGCAGGCTAGAGTTGAACTATTCCCCACATTGTAAACATTTAGGTATCTTGATGAAATCTTTGATCCTATCTGTATCTACCAGTTCCACTTTGATGTACAGCAAGAGCAGTTTTGGCTCAGCATGCAAGTACACATACTACCGTCTTCTTTTGTTACCTGGGGATTGAAGTGTTTGTTGCACATCTTTCTTTTCACTCGTAATTTGCTTCTTTAAAAAAAGCACCGGCTTGTCTTGCTGTTTTTAGGAAGAAGGGAGCCATCCTCAACATCTCGTCTGCCAGCGGCATGTACCCTGTTCCTCTTCTTACTGTCTATTCTGCCTCCAAGGTAATTGCACTACATGGTTTATGACCTTTTCATAAAGTGTTAACTGAAGTTGGACTCAGCTTACCATGTACTGAAGAGGAATCCATCTCATCTTATGAATTATTCTAATTGAACAGCGTACTGATAATTTATTGACGATGGTGATTGAAGTTTGTCCAATATTTATTTAGAAGAAGGGATGAAGTGGGTTTTTTTTGTTGTTTTGTTTTTTAATTTTGCTGTTTTTATTCAAAATAAATGAGCCGGTGAGTAACTCGGGTCCTGAGGTAGTGTACCAATTAAATGTTTATAGGAACATGTGGCATCATAATGTTTTATCACGGTCTCATGTGCATTTGTTATCTTAAATACAGCCTGCTGTTCACAGTTTTCCTGGTTAATTTACTGCTGTCTTAATCCTGGGTCCCATCCTGGCTGCTGTTTTTAAATAAGCAGCTAAAATTAGCCTTTGCAACATCTTGAGTTTGTCGTCCAGTTTGCTGATAATTTCGTCTGCTGGTACCATTGATACGGTCACTCATTGATTTCGTTTTTAATATGTTTTTAATAAATTTTGACAGTTTAAAGGATCTTTTCAGTGTCACCTTTTTGCCACCTTTCTAGATCTTTGTGATTTAATGAGCTACATTTATTTCATGTAGGCATTTGTGGACTTCTTTTCACGAGGACTGCAGGCTGAATACAAGAATAAGGGGATCATTATTCAGGTAAAGTTTATACCACTGCGAAAGACCCACATATTTAATATAGACATAACTGTAGTTATTAATGCAAATTTCATAGGACTTCAGGCCAAAAAAACACGTTTCTGAATACTGTATTGATACATTAGAGTTAAACAATTTGACACATTGTAACTTATAATCTCATTGTTCTCTTCTTCCAGAGTGTTTTGCCATTTTTTGTTGCGACAAAGCTGAGTAAAATCCGACGGGCTACACTGGACAAGCCCAGCCCAGAGCGCTATGTTGCATCTCAGCTCAACACTGTGGGGCTACAGACCCAGACCAATGGCTATCTGCCTCATGCCATAATGGTAGGTTCTCATGTGTAAATTGGAGCATCATTTATTCAGCCTTGGTATCATCTTTTTGCAGCGTGGACACCAAAGTTTGCACAGACATTAACAAGGCGTTGTAGGATTTTCAAATTGATTTCATAGATTCATTTACTAAAAATCCAGGACAAGTTTGACTTTGACGTATCATGTGACATATCATGCTTCTCTGTCGGGCAATGCGATGGATGAGTCTGGGTTTGGCGGTTGCTAGGAGAACGGTACTTGTCTGCCTGCATTGTGCCAAGTGTAAAGTTTGGTGGAGAGGGGATTATGGTGTGGGGATGAGAGAGTTTAGTGTGGAAGAATTTGACTGTCCTGCACAGAGTCCTGACTTCAACCTCATATAAAACCTTTGGGATGAATTAGAGCGGAGACTGCGAGCCAGGCCTTCTCGTCCAATCAGTGTGAGACCTCACAAACATGCGTCTGGAAGAATGGCCAAAAATTCCCATAAACAATCCTTAAACCTTGTGGAAAGCCTTCCCAGACCATTTGAAGCTGTTAAAGCTGTGATAGGTTGGCCCACATCATATTAAACCATATAGACTAGGAATGAGATGTCAGTCAAGGTCATATATGGGTGAAGGCAGATGAGCGAATATTTTGGGAGTATAATGTGTTTTGAAAACACCTTTAGTTGGTGTAGGAGCCAAGATTTGTGTAACCAATTTAACAACAAAATCAAATACATTTCATTTGCACAGTACATAATCCTGACTGTATCTGCAGATGGATAAGCTTTTAACGGCTGGCAGTAACTAACCATGACTAACAATATTGGGATGCTATAGCTGCTTTGACATTTGTGTGTACAATAAACCTGCTGCTGACAGTGACTCGAGCTCCGCTGAAAGTGCTTCAGTTAGTTGGAACTTAAAATGACTCGACAGGCCAGTTCTTACTCGGCAAATGGTAGTCTTAATGACAATAAAAGATAGGGGAGCACATAAAAGCAATGCTATTTTAACACAACTGGTTTCTCTGTAGTAGTAATGGATCTGCTGCAGCGTAACACTCACGATAACGAGCGAGAATCGTACTGCAGGTAGTCAAGGTATGTGATGGCAACAGGACTGAAACCCCATCAGGCTGCAGTTTCACTTTATACAAAATAGCCTCCTACAGGCTCATCTCCATTCACTGAATTAATGTTGTGTCAACAGTTGCTAAAGCATCTGTCAAAAGGTAAACATCCTCTGAAATAATGGAGTGGGATGCTCAGCTATCTTTTCAGTATTGTCTGCATCCTAACACTGCAATTACTCTGCAGAGAAATGAGCATCAGAAATGAGATGGAAACACAAACATAGTTTTGCTTTTCTTTTTTTTCGGAGGCGTCTTCGTTTTTAGCAGAGGTCACTGAGAGCAGCAGTCATTTTCTCTTTACAGTTCCTTCATGCTGTGCTGTACACCAGTGAACTGTGTGACATGAATATCAATGATCTTGTTTATTGATGTGCATATAAATAAGAATAGGGTCTATTAAGAGCATACAGGTGGTCAATACATTCTAATCAGCATAAGTAAGCTTTATTCGAGAATAAAAAAAGAATTCTTTTTTCTTTTTTGTGGATAAGATAAAGTCAGCACTCTTTCCTGCCTCCAGCCTCTGTATGAGGTGCAGAGAAAAGGTTTGCGTGTGCAGAATCAAAGCCTGTACCCGAGTTATACTCGCTTCAATGTTGTCTCATTACAGCTCCCTCTTGGTAGCCCTGTTCTGACCATTTGCAGGTTTGCAGTTGTTATTTCACCGTGAGCCTTGAACTTAAATTGTATCGGCTCGCCCACATCTAGTGTCATCACTCTTGCTGAGCCAGGTCTCCGGCTACAATCAAGGGCGAAGAGCCCACATTCCAGAAACTAGAGATGGCACGATACCACTTTTTTATGTCCGATACCGATATCATAAATTTGGATATCTGCCGATACCGATATGAATCCGATATAGTGTGTTTTTTTTAAATCAATAAAACTGTTTTTTTAATATCTTGCTGCATTTTGTATAAGTTCATACTCAAGTTTAAAAAAACAACAACACTAAAGCTATTCTGTTATACCTGTATGCAAAAAAAAA